>NW_017675305.1:0-20997 GCF_001879085.1 Nicotiana attenuata
CAGAAGAGTTTAACTTTTATACACCTGATTCATAAGAACATTACAATATCATGTTGTACTAGGTTATATTGTCCCTTTCCCTTCTCTCTCGTCTTTTCTGTCTTCATTGAGCGAGGTCTTTCGGGAAACGCTCTCTACTCCAGGGGTAAGGTTTGCGTACACACTAACCTCCCCAGACCTCACTTGTGGGATTGTACTAGATCGTTGGTTGTTGTATGTTGTACTAGGTTACCTGCATTATTTCAGGTTACTATTACACAAATCAATGGTTTTCCTGTTGTAGTTTTTACAAAAAAAATTCTTTTATTTATATAAAACTTGATTCATTTAGTATCTCTAGAACTAAGTGCTGATAGATGATGCTTTTTCTCTTGTAGGTGCAGAATGGCCATGTTGGTTTTATGCTATCTTGTTATGATGCTGAAGTTAGCTATGATTGTAGCACAAATACCTTCAGAGCAAGGTAAAAATTTTACCCTTGAATGAGGAAGATAGATGAATTCAAGATTTGGTTTTTCTTTTAGTCCTTTAGCCTGACTATGAATGAACTAATTTTGCAGGTATCCGTCACAGGCGAGGCGAATAGTAGAAGAAAACATAGAATGGAATAGGCTAAGAGCACCAACTGTTGATACTCCTCCTTATGTTCTTCATGTATCTGATTGCTTAAGTGATCTGAAACCTGATGAACATTTTGAGATTCAGTGGAGAAAAAGCAAAGAGTTTGCATATGGTGTGTTTTTTGGTCAAATTAAAGGCTAATTGTTATTCCATTAGAATTTAGCACTTTCTTGATTTCATGACTTTGTTTTTAATTTGATTAGCATTGAAATATACTCTAAAAGTTCTGCTGATTGTGCTGCAGGTTGGTGGTATGGAGTTGTTGGACACTTGGAATCTTGTAATGGCAACAAATTGAATTGCCATTGTCATTCCAGTGGTAAGAAATATTGACCTTTCAATCAGTAAATATGTTGTGAGCTCTTATGTTAACAATTGAAAATCATGGTTAAATAACTCTTATCTAGAAGCTTAAAGTGTTAGAGAGAGCACGTTTTTAATTACTTAATTATGTCGTCAACCTGTACTGTACGTATGTTGAACGAGAAATTCATGATTACCATTCTCGCGACCAACTTATTCGCAGACACAGTGCTACTGGAGTTCAAACAGTACAGTCCCGGCTCGAGATGGAGGCAAATAGTGATAAACAGAAAGGAATATAGAGAAGTGGGAAATGAAGCAGATGGTTTTTATGGAGGAATCAGAAAGCTTTATAGTGACAAAGAGATTTCATTGTGGAAGAGCCTCTGTCCTAGCAGCACTTTGGAATAGCACACAAAGAGCTCTTTCCATTTTTTCCATTTTTCAGCTATTCTGATTTTTAATAGAATACAGCTTATAGAGAGAGAGAGAGCATAATTAGGCTTTTGAATTTATGCTCGCCTGTGTAGTGGCTAGAGGTTTTCCAAATATATATCTTGTCAGAACATGTATTTTTGTGCATAATGAAATAAAGCTTCTTCCTTCTATCTGTTTTCTACTTGGTCCAAAGGTAGAGAAATACTTTTTTCTTTTTCCTTTGTCTTTTTTCTTCAATAAGGTATGGATATTTGTGTTATAATAATGATTTTAAAGTATTTCAGTAACTTTCATATGATTTTCTTGGGACGAGTACTAGAGTAACCTAGTTGTTTTCCCAGCTTTGTGTTTGAGTTTTTTCTCTTCAATAACAATTAATTAGTGTAATCTCTATGATACTCAGGAGTCTCTGAAACAAGAGATTCTTTAAATCTCACACTGCAAGAAACGTAAATGCAGGGGTGAAATTTAAAAATAGCCAGATTTACAATTGGTCGTTCAAAAATAGCCCAGTTTCAAAAGTAATCGAAATTTAACCACTTTTCATGCAAAGATAAATCTGAGTGAAAACACTGATCAAAACCCCGGAAAATAACAGTATATTATACTGGAGTTCCAGCATACTTATCCTGGAACTCCAGCATAATATGATGGAGTTCCAGCATAAGTACACTAGAACTCCAGCATAATATATTGGAGTTCCAGCAAGTATACCGGTCCAGCATAATATACTGGAGTTTGGAGCACCGATGCTCCAGTCTCCAGTATATTATACTAGAGCCAGCAAAGTATACCGGTGCAGCATAATATGCTGGAGTTCATACACAGGTGCACCGAACTCCAGTATATTATGCTGGATCGGTCTCTGTTGCAGCAAAATAGTGGCTATTTTTCATTGACTTAGTAAACGCTAGCTATTTTTGAATGACCAGTCCGAAAACTAGCTATACCGTGCTATTTTGACTAAATGTAGGTATGATAAATTTAACATTTGTTGATCCGGGCACCACCATTTTCAAGAATTTAACAAAGAATGACTCGAACAATACTTTGCATATTTGCAATTGATTCCACAGAAGTCAATATGATAATTTACAACATGTAGAAACAGGCTATTCTCTCAAGTAGTACCTAACAACTCTGATATTCACAACAAAAATTGAGTGAAAAGTGTAAAGTATAAAATGATCATGCTCAAAAGAATCCAATTAAGCATCTGAGAGCTAACATTCTTCATTGTCTCTTGTATAAACAGGTATTTCCCATTTCTTGGTATTCTTTTTAGGATCATCGCTGAGGCTGAGATCAGTATCATCTTCTTTCATTGTTTTAATAAATGTTTTTGCTCCCATCATAATAAGCCTTTCTATCATGAAGAGCTGGTAATTGTTCTCAATCAATGGATCCAAAATGCTGCTGTAATTTGATGAATAGGCCAGCTTGTACCTGCAAATAGTAACAAAGATTATAGCAGGCAGTGCTAATCATGAAGACGAGAAAAATTAAACCTGCAGCAGTTATGGTATTCCAGGAGTTGATCAAATGCATTTTAACATGCAGCAATGAAACACAAGCTTTTATGATTGATACTTTCTCCTACTACAACCAACACTATTCGTTTAACCAGGAACTTGCTTTTAGTAATCCCTACAAGTTAGCAGATGTTTTCTTTTTAAGTAAAAGTATAGTCTTGTTTTTTTTTTTTTGAAGAAGGTAACAGATTTTATATTAAGTAAAGGTATAGTCTTGTTAGAGATTTATACGCCAATAGAAAATGTAGAGAACTTCTAATGCTACAGAAACTAAGTTTTTTATAATAGTGGACTGAGACACAGGCTAATGAGTTTTAGGAAGACCATAAGAAAATAAGAGTTATATACTTCAAGCGACCAAAAGAAATAGTGCATATTACTCTTGTATTGCGTAATAAAAATCAAGTGGACATGAAGATTAACAAAAGAGTTGGAAGATCACTAACCTCACAGCCAGAGGAGAAAAGAAGCCTGGTGTCCTCTCATTAGAAGCAATAAAAAGGGTTCGCCCATGCCGGACCCATTTTGCTATTCTGCAAAGAATGAACTCTGGACGTGTATCCCTGTCCAAATGAGGGTGCAAACTTCGATCAACCCCAAACCTGTCCTTCCTTGTCTTCAGAACATCACCTCTCCGAACATGCATAGCATCATAATCACCAAGCAGCGCCTTGATCTAAAGAAATGACAGATTCCACCAAACCACAGGAGAGTGTATCTATTAGTAGTTTCAAAACATATGCACTGAGGAGATGGACAATGGCCTTTATGGCAGCAACCTTACACAGCCACTTATGCAACAAATGAAAAGTTAGGCATATTATATAAGGAAGCTAATAAAGAAAAAAAAAATTATAAGTTGCATTTATAGATTTGAACAAATATGATGTTTGATATTGAATCCAATGGACTCAATATATCGAGAAAACAGAGTAGGAGATGTAATAGCAATCTAGTTCTACTGCTATGAGGAAACAGATTGATAAAGGATTTCAATTTCACAAATAGATAATAGAGTGCCAAAATAAATTTAAGTAGTTAAATTGAAAAAGTGAAAAGCGTGCGGTTAACTAACCTTTTCTGCTGCATGCCGTAGTTTTTCCGCAGCCATTGAAGGAAGAAACCAATACGGCAGAAGAATGGAGCTGTGATTTTTCCTATCCTTGCATTCTGCAAACCTGAATGATTACCATTATCAACTATACAGTAACTCTATCAGAATTCAAAAGTAGATCCAATATAAAATTCAGAACAATTTATCCCCTATTACAAGCTCTATTTTTCCAGCAAATGAAAGCTTGCACATGAGTGAGTACTTAAAGTCAAACTGGTTTGTAAAGGGAACAAAAAAAGATAATAACTAATACGACTTTTCAGCTGTTGTGAACTAATCCTTGCATAGCTAATCTTCTTGTCCGTTTTCATGAACAAAATAAATAAGGTTTTGCAATCTGGCAAAACAATGGAATTAAATTCATCTATGGATAATTTCTAATACCAAGAGGACACCGTCTTTCCTCTAGACAAGAAAAATAAAGAAGAGAAGAGAAAGTTGAGCAATCCAATAGCTTATCACTTGAAGGGAGGCAACATAGGAAAGAGTAAGTATACCAAGAAAGTGGGCTTGCAGTTCGATTGATAAGCAAAATGTTTGAGTACAAACTTTTTTCTTTGAGATCAGTCCTGCTAACTCCTTCAACGTGGGCAACCCCTCTAGAACCTAATTTCATGCTTGTTGCCAGGACATGATGCCACATTTCGGAGTTGTCCAAAATTACAGGTACAGTGTCAGAGATGAGATCCACATCATACAAAGAATCCATAGCACACGAACTATCTCCCCACCTGCCAATTAGATCCACATAAAGGAAGTATATAAATTACAGGTACAGTGTCAGAGATGAGATCCACATCATACAAAGAATCCACACCTAATTACTGCATAGGGCCATGCATGACTATGGTTATCACACACATACTCTGCAGTTCTATTTTGGTTGGTTACCTTTATTTGAAACCAGAAAATTCCACAAGAGACAATATATTTATTTATTTTTATATTGTTTTAAGAAGTAATAAGAATTAATCAATTTCCTCATACAGCCATAAATACATTTTACATACTGCTGGATGCAACCTAATTAACAAACTCCACCATGCCATAACTACAGAAAATGCACCTTTCCTCAGAAGTGGATGCAAACTAATCAATGAATTGCAACGTGGCTATAAGACAGAATATGCACCTTTCCTCGGAGGTTGAATTGCTGGACCGATGAAGAATCCCTTTCTTATTGTGGATTGGATTGAGACACATCCTTGAAGGCATAACAAATGTTCTGCAAACAGCAGTGGTCTATTCTTAGATAAGAAGAATGTCAAAACTACAAGTGCTCCGACTTTTAAACACAACTTAAAAATGCTGGTGCCATATTGCTGAATGTCTGGTTTGTGGCTGGAACAACACAAACATGGAATTCTGTACACATAAATGTGGTTAACCAAATTTACAGTAATATAATATTAGTTGCTGCATGCATGTCAAGTCTTATGCCCATAATCTTAGCATAAATGATCCTAGGATGACCAAATGAAACGGACCTAGAATTCCCACGCACGCAGAACTCAGTAGTACCATTTTTTGAAGGGATCGAATTTTCTCACCTAAATAAACAGAAAAGAATGGTAGCTAACATATTATGTTGCTGGAAATGTAATCCAAAGATCAGAATCACTTCATACATTGAAACAGCTGATCAATCCAAGATGCAGACTTCATTCTCACAAAACATTCCGAAGTTTCAGTATACTTCTAACAGAGACATTAAATTGACCTTGAATATACGCATTACGCAAGGTAACAAGAACTGAATCTCAGGAAAAAACCACTGCAAATTGCTACAATCATCAAATGCTAAAAAGGGAAGCTAGGTGCACGAAGCATCCCGCATACACACAGAGTACTAGAAGGCCCGCAGCCCAAGGGGTGTGATGCAGTAAGCCTACCTGGGAAGGGTCAGTGGTTGATTCCACGGCCTGAATCCGTGGTCAAACAGAGACTCCCCTTCAACAATCATCAAATGCTATTATTTATTTATTTTCTAATAAGGGAAACAAGCAATCATCAAATCCTATTCTTGTAATTTGCTTCAATCAACAAATGCTATTATTACACCCAGGGGCGGAGCCAGCCCTTCGGCTACAGGTTCGGCCGAACACAGTAGCTTTGGTCCAAACCTTATATTTGTCTTAAAAAATTATTAAATATGCACAAATTGTTAAGTTAGAACCCAGTAACTTAAAAGAATTAAAATTCTGAACCCATAAGCTTCAAATACTAACTCCTGATTACACCAGCCCAGCTCAAAACTGCAGCAAATGTTCCCTAAACTACAATAAAAGACCTTTTTGTATACATAATCTTCTTATGTAAAGAATCCACAACGAGCCGAGCTACAAAGAAAAATACTAAACCAAAAATTTCTCCTTTTTAAAGCAATCAAAAAAAAAATGTAGCAAAGTAACTAAATTACCAATTAGCAAGAAACTCAAAATTGAGATACAATATTCCCATGAATTTTTTTACCTCTGAAGAAAAATAGCTTCTTCAAGAGCACACCTAAGGCTTGATTCTTGATGACCCAAACCTGCACAAGTATCACAATGTTTTCCAGGGCAGTCAATTCTATTGCCCCAATAAAGGTACTTGTGAGGCCCATTAAATTGTTTATGGTTTTTAGAGTACACTGATAAGCTTTTTGGAGTTGAAAAAGAGAACCCATTTGGGGAAATTAATGGTGAAGAAATGTACAGTAAAGTTATTGCTGCTATTGCAACTGTGAGTATGAGTGTTGGGGATCTTGGTTTTGGCTTTGCCTTGTGGGTTTTCTGGATCGCCATTTCTGATTCTCGGGGAACAGAGGAACAAATAAATATGAAGATCTGGATGAAAACTCACTTTAGTCCCTCAAGTGTTTAAATGTTTCAGTTTAGTACTTATATCACTTTGGCCAAGCTTGTGGGAGGCCTACTTTTTTTTCGACCAAAAAAAGTATACTTTTTAAAAAATTTAAGTTGTTTGGCTAATATAAAAATATATTTTTTGCCAGTAGCAGAACCAGTTTTTCTGCTTTTGGGAAGAAGCAGAAAATTCTACCTTCTTCCAAGAAGCAGAAGCAGAAGTAGAAAATTAATTTATTCAAGACAAAACTATCCCCACCATAAATTTATATTTTTCAGATTATCCCTTACTAATTTAAGTTTTTCTTTTCATTTTTGTTTCTAGTTTTTACCATCCTATTAAAACTAAAGATATCACACATATGAATCATATTGTAACTTTTAAAAAATTTTATTGACTTTTCTTGTTTTTGATCTTTTCTTTGGGTAATGTCTCGTAACTTTCCAAATTATCTTCTTCTTTTTTCACACTAAAGCAAATTATTTGCATCTTCTTTGGATTATCAATTCTCTTCCTACAAATAATTATTTATAATTTCTTCTATTATATGCTATTAGTTCCCGAATCTTTAAAAAATTTATCAAATATGATTTGTGAAAATGACCTACAAATAGGTAATAAATTTACAATTGCATTGCATAATCTATCTATATATTATTAAAAGAAGAAGAAAATGCATCCATATTTTGTCAAGTGGCAGCCTCACAATAGGCCACTTGGTATTTTAGGACAAAGTTAACAAGGTTAGTTAATAATTAGTTTCTTTTTGAATTTTTTTTAAAAATAAATTATACGTTATGTGCTTTTAATAATTAGTTACTCTTTTTGAATTAGAATTTAAACATACTTAACTATTTCTTTTACGTTTTTTTTTATATATTTAAAATTATTTTTATTTTACGCTCAATGTCATCTTTCAAGTTTGACACTCATATCATCTAGTTACAATTACCATGGATATACATAATTTCATCCGACAACATTCTTTTACTGATAAAGAATTCAACTATTATGCTAATGAAGACTAGAGATTGATGAATGAGATCAGCCTTCTGATATTCCTTTAGAAATGCGAGGCAAGTCTTCTACTAATATGGAAGCGTTGTGTGATAGAAGTAGAGATGAAATTGTTGAGAAGTATTATCATGTGTGAGTGACTTTACTTATTATTTCATAATGGATTATCAATATATAGTAATTTGTGGATAGACTTCTAATTTATAATGAATGATGTTATTTTAATTATTCAAATCATCATATAAAAATAAGTAATTATACTAGATAATATCATATACTTTAATATAACTATATATGTAAAATTGATTTAATCTTTAATATTTTGTTTACTTTATGTTTTATATTTTAATTAAATAAAATAGAAAAATAATAAAAGTTTCTTACGATAAATATTTTAAGTTAATTTTTATATTTAAAAGAATTATACGACCTTGGTACTATCTTTTTTGGTAATTTGACACTCAAAAGCACTTTTTGAAATGATTGGCCAAACACAAATTATTTACGAAATGTCGCAAAAAGTACTTCTTAAATGAATTGGCCAAACACAAACTGTTTTTTTTTCAAAAGTACTTTTCAAAATAAGCAGATTTTGGCAGCTTGGCCAAATGGGCTCTAAGTCGCTCATATGCGACTAATATCTATGATGATTTTCCTTCCTTTTTTTAAAAAATTATTTTGGGAGAATTACACTCCTTATCACTTGGCTCAATAGCCCATCAGAAAATGATCCACGTTTGAAGCTCTTACCCAGTATGGCCCAGGTTGTATATAATGTAAAAATTACTTTTCACCCATTAGCCCACTCCTTTTAATTTGTTTTTTCTTTTCTCTGTTCTTCTTCCCCTCGTGTCCCAACTTTGCATCCCAAACTTTCTCCATCATTGTTATTCTCCCTCAACGCTTCTCCAGATTCAAAGCCGATAATCACTATTTGGATGAAGAAGAAAAATAATACTTAAAAGAATTAGTTTTTTGGAGTCATATGAAGATCACTTCCTTCAATGGAGTGGAAAGAACTGTGTTTGCACTAAAGAGGTTCACTTGGTAGGTTGTTGGATCACTAAACTAGAAAGAAGGTACTGGCATGGTCTCAGTCTTATCCTCATTCCACGTGTAATTCTAATTCCAGTGGTTGATTAAAAACTTGAAAAATAGAAGTCACCATTAAAGTTTCAAAGCTTCGATTTCAGAAATTGCGTTTTGTGATTTGTTAGTTGTTTGGATTGGGTTTTGTCCAATTGATTGGAATCATCAAGAGGAGTTCAAAACTTAAATTTGAGGTGATTTGGAGTAGATTTAAGCTAGATTTGAGTTAAATTTCAAAAGATCCCTAAGAAAGAAAAAGAAGAACATGTGAAGTTCCATTGATAGGATTCATCTGTATAATAATGTATAAAATTGTATAAATAGTGTATAAACAACTCTTATACACAATAATACATATACATGTATTTGGTAAATTTCTCACATATTCTTCTTCTTCTACACGTATATACATAGGTATCACGAACATTTTTTTTACAGTGCTTATACATCTTTATACACTTTTATACAACTATATACATAATGTATCTCTTTGTATAAAAGTGTATAATGTCGTATAGAAGTGTATAAACATCTCTCATGAACTTCTTATACGATTTCACTTGCAATTCTTGTTCAAAACTAGTCCAAAACTCCATCAAATGACTTCAAACTTTGTATACAACCTACTTAGACTATTTCTAATAAGTTCAAACAATACCCACTCCAAATTTCTCACAAACTCATATTTAAAATTTAACAAGATTAGCATAGAGATTTTAGGTTTCTCGCGTCTGTTTTTGCATTTTGTAGATGGGATAGGTATGTTAAACTTGAGGAAAAAAGGAGAATGGAAACTCAAGGATCTTTCACGCCGGAAGACCTGGAGAATAAAAAAAAAAGAAAAAAAAATTCGGATATGAGTTTATTGATATTTGGCTACACATTGACAAACTTGTAACTGGGCTAAAATACTGCAAGATCACCTTATGGAGTGATCTATTGTGTAATTCTTCCAATAATTTTTCCCCATTTTCCATTTCTATTTGGACTTTTTATTAGCTTGTTAGATATAAATGTCTTTCCAAAAATTATAACTCTTCCTTCGTAATTCTCCGATAGAGAATGACTTATAAAAAAAGAGAAGTTTCTCCCCTATGATGTAATTCTTTATATAATAAATAATTTGTTAATTTTTGTATAAATGTAAAAATTCACTGATGCTCTACGATATATATAAATTCTTTCATGTATATGTGTATTTAAGAGTGCTTTATCATTTAAATATTTTTAGGCCCTTAGTAAATACTTATGTATTATGCAATATTGAAAAATAACTCATTATTTTATATAGGAGAAACCTCTCTTTCTTAAAAAAAAAATATAATTCTATATTGAAGAACCATAAATAAAGAGATAAAATTTTAGAAAGAAAATTTATATATAAAGAATAAAGATCCAAACGGAAATCGAGAACGAAGAGAATTGAGACGTGTCTATTAACGAATATAAATTGTATCATTAAATACGCCTTATAGATTTCATTCGGCAAATGCGACTTATGAATCCTATTCGGTATATGCGACTTATGAAATGTATAATAACAACTATCGTCTATTTTTCCGTTATGCTTCATCCTTAAGTCGTTCTCTATATATTCGTGTTATATATTTATGATATTCTCTTAAAAACAACACACCATTAAATTGTGGAGCCAAAAGTGCATATTTTGATGGGAAAAAATTCAATTTTCTTACTTGATGCCGCAAAAGCATAATAAACCATCTCTTGTATTAAATTAAATAGATTTTTATCTCCATTAATGTAACTGATGTATCTGAAATACAGAGATTTAAATCATTTCACTGAGGATTAAAGGAAAAACAATCATCTGTTTTAAACCAGCTAATTAGTGGCCCTCCTTTGGACCCTGAAAATGAGTAAATGAACTTTGTCGTACACTTAAATTCCGCGAAATTGAAGGTAAAACAATGGATGTAACTTTCTTCAACAATCAAATGATTCCCAATCATGATCTTTACTATCAGTATGTTTTAATCCGCCGTGACAGGCAGAGGCGGAGTGAATCAACTTTATGAATTCTGAATTCTAAAACGATGACTTTAAGTGATAATGATTGGATTCTACATTTAATATTTGTACATATTTAATGAATTTTTTTAACATAAATATACTGTTGAGAAAAAGTTATTGGGTCGGTCGAACCAGTTTGTTAGCCCATGCCCATATTGTCCAGCCAAAGACCCAATGGTCTAATCCTATTCCTTTTTGACTTCCATTCCTATTTGGAGTTAATTTTGGCTTTGAGAGAAAGCACTATTCATTATCTATAAATAGGGCAATCTTGGAGAATTGTTCTATGCTCATTGGAATAAGTCTTTGAAAGACTTTAACACATCAAAGTAGAGCTTCCGTCAAGAGAGAAGAGAGAAAAAAAGTGTTCATTTTGCTGCTCATTTTGTTCTGACCAGCCAGTTTCAAATTACATTTTTCGATTCGTTCACTGTTGGATCGGGCTGAAATTTTGATAGAGTATTTCTAACATCTTAGTCTTTGATTTGAACGATAGAGTACGGATTTGGTGGCCTGTAGTATCCGATTTTAAGCCCTGAACAACAATTTTATTTTTTGTGATTTCTCCTCTTTCTTTAATTGAATTGTTGTTACTATTGTTGGTCCGTATTTGGCACTTATTGTGTAACCATTTTGAAGAATTTTTATAACCCTCTTATCGTTATAGTGGAGCTTTTTGTATCTTTTTGATCTCGTAGTTGTTACCTTCGATTTGAAGGGTTTTCCACGTTAAATTTTGGTGTTCTTTATCTTCTTTATTTTAGAGTTTGCTTCTTCTTCGATATAATGTGGTATCAGAGCCTTGGTTATTTATCTAGGTTTTGTTATGAAATGAAAGCAAATATGAGTAAGATGGTATATTTAAATGGGAACAATTATACTGTTTGGAAAACCAAGATGAAATATTTGTTGTTCAGGAAGAAAATGTATCTACCCGTTTCTGCAGCTCATAAACCCGAGACTATATCTGATGAATATTAGGATTTCGAGCACCATCAAGCATGCAGATATATACGACAATAGGTTGAATATAATATTTGCAACCATATTGTGAATGTGACACATGCGAGATCTTGTGGGAAAAGCTAGAGACTCTTTATGCTTCAAAAACTAATTGATAACTTTTAAATACAAGGAAGGCAGTCCTATCCTTGATCATATAAATAATTTTTAAGGTGTCCTTGACCAGCTGTCTGTAATAGGAGTTAATTTCAATGATGAGATACGAGGACTTTGGCTTCTTAACTCTGTCATATCCTGGGAGACTCTTCGTGTTTCTTTGACAAATTTAGCTCCTGGTGATAAGGTGACCATGGAATACGCCAACAGTATTGTGTTGAATGAGGAAGTAAGGAGAAAATCTTAGGTTTCATTCTCACAAGCAGATATTTTGGTTACAGAAGACCGGGGGAGAGATAGAACATGATGTTCGAAGAGCAAAGGTAAAAGCAGAAGTAAGTCAAGGTCCAAATATCAGAATTATTCATGCAACCACTGTGGCAAGAAATGACAGATCAAAAGGTTCTGCCACAAGTTGAAGCAAGACACTAGAGAAGGAAAGAAAGTATCATTGGATAAGAATGGCCGCGAAAGAGAAACTATTCGAGGTTGAGAAGATACACACTAATTATAATCCTTTGGATATGCTGAAAAAATGGTGGTTGCAGATAACCATGAGTTTTGCAAACAATTAGCAGGCATGAAGCCTGTCAATAGTTCCTCTACTTGAAGGCATAGTTGACCCCTTAGCTGGAGGGGGAGTTTATTGGGCCCATACCCATGTTGTCCAGCCAAAGGCCCTATGGTCTAATCCTATTCCTCTTTGGTTTTTATTCCTATTTGGAACTAGATTCGATTTTTATTCCAATTTGGAGTTGGTTTTGGCTTTAAGAGATAGCACCACTTATTATCTATAAATAAAGCAACTTTGGAGTGGTTGTTTAGAGAGCTTTCATCAAGAGAGAAGAGAGAAGAAAAAGTGTACGTTTTGCTGCAGATTTTGTTCCGACCAGCCAGTTTCAAATCACATTTCTCTATTCGTTCACCATTGGATCAGGCTGAAATTTTGACGGAGTGTTCCTAACATCTTGGTCTTGATTTGAACTGTGGAGAACGAATTTGGTGGCCTGTAGCATCCAATTTCGAGCCCTAAATAGTAGCTCTATTTTTGTGATTTCTCCTCTTTCTTCAATTGATTTTTTGTTAAATTATTGCTCCGTGTTTGGCACTTGTTGTGTAGCCAAATTTGGAGAACTTTTGCAACCCTCTTATTGTTATAGTGGAGCTTTTTGGATCTTTCTGATCTCGTGATTTTTACCTTTTATTTGAAGAGTTTTCCATGTTAAAATTTGGTTTTCTTTATTTTCGAGTTTGTCTCTTCCTCGATATAACAGTATCCAGCCGTCTAGCTCCGTCTCTAATGATAGGTTACTATCTTAATTTTCAGATTAATCTCACTTATTTTTGGATGGTTATTTGTTGTTATTTTTTAAGTGACATGATAGCATAATTTTTTTTTATATTATTGATGAATAAAAGTTAAAAAATTCTTTTATATTTTTGGTGGATAGAAGTTACTCTCAAAAGCTGTTGCAATACCATAGAACTTAAGGAGGTCACAAGATTTAGTTTCTTTCCCTAACCTGTATTGGAAAAAATTGAGTTTACATATAAAGATGACGTGTCATGACACGTGGATCGATCAAGGAATTATGATTAGCAAAGAGGTACGAGTTGCAACAGGTACGAGCAGAGGCATGAAAAGAGGCACGAGCAGCTATTCGAAAGATTCAACGCCCGTACCTATTTAAGTCCAAGAATTAAAGAGAATGAACCTGACAGTACAAAGGAGTACAGATACAGTACTTAATGAGCCTTTAAAAACGTTAGAGAATCTGTATTGAATATAATGATTATGTAACGTAGCATTTAGTGCCTTTAATTGCCCATAATAGCCTTATTATGACAAAGGCAAAACGCATATCTCTCAAATAACTATAAAAGGGAGATAACTGATCAATTGTAAGGACACGAAATATCAACTAAATATAGTGAATTACTCTATTTTCTGTTACCTGTTCTACTGCTCTCAAAGTCAATTACTCTTATTCATTTCAGATTATCAGTAACCCGTGTTCTTCTTAAAATAAAGCTTTGACTGAAATTCTATTTTTTGGTTAAACAAATTGGTTCCGTTACCGGAAATCTGATAATCTATTTTTTCTTAACCTTGTCTATTTCGTTACATCAACGATCATGTCAAATGTTAACGATAACACCCAGGGAAACCATCAACTCCAAGGGGACCCACAAGATGTTCACACTCTGATCCCTTCTCCACAAAGCTCGCCTCGGCGGTCTCGAGAAGGAACTCCTGATGGATCTCATTCAAATGCAAATACTCAATTTAACAACGATGAAGCTATCAATGAAGCTTTGCAGAAGTTGATCGCTCAACAGGTCAATAAAGCTCTTGAAGCTTTTGCCAGCCAATTACCTGCTGCACCATCAACACCAGTTCTAAATACCAACACTTTGGAAAACCCTCGTTCTGGGCTTGTTAATTCAGGCAGTGGTGGAATCCCCAGCGAATCACGAGAGGGATAACCGGGTAACGTAGTCAATTTCGATTTACAAAGTTTAGTTCTAACATTGCAGAAACAGCTTAAGGAGGAAAATGACCGCATAGAGAAAATACCCGGGGTGCCACCCGTGATCAAAGGGATAGATATGGATAAATATTCGCAACAACCCTGGAAGCCAAGTGCTGCTCCCCTCCCAATTCCAAAGAAATTTAAAAGGCCTGATATTCCAAAATATGACGGAACAACTGATCCACGAGACCACGTGACTGCATTCACAACGGGCGTCAAAGGCAATGACTTGACCAAACAGGAGATTGAATCTGTATTGGTCAAGAAATTCGGTGAAACACTCACTAAGGGTGCATTAACATGGTATTCTCTTTTACCCGAAAATTCTATAAATTCTTTTGCTGAGCTTGCAGATTCTTTTGTCAAAGCACACTCGGGAGCTCAGAAAGTTGAAAAAAGAATGGAGGATATTTTCAAGTCAAGCAAGGGGATTCAGAATTGCTCAGAGAGTTCGTAGACAGATTCCAACGTGAAAGGATGACATTACCACGTGTACCTGACAATTGGGTAGCTATATCATTCACAAATAACTTGAATGAAAAAAGCTCAGAAGCTACGAGGTGACTCAAGGAGAGTCTTCGTGAATTCCCAGCGACGACATGGAATGACGTTTGTAACAGGTATAGCACAAAGCTGAGGATTGAAGAAGATATTATTTCACGGCATCAAAAAGAAGAAAAGGTAAGTTCGAGACGGGCAGAAACCGAAAAAAGGTCCGGTAAAAATAGGTACGAGCCATACATGGGACCTGCGGGAAAAGACTCACGGTCAAAGCAGGATAATTAGAGGTACGATTACAGATCGAGGAATAGAGAGTCGGGCTCGTCTTCCAGATTTGGGAATGATCGAAGCACACGTGAGTCACGAGATGATGATAGAAACTTAAAGGCGAGGTTTGGTGGTTATAATTTCAATGTGAGCACTTCCGAACTCGTGGCTGTCCTGAGAAGCATGGGAGACAAGGTACGATGGCCAAAGGAGATGAGATCGAATCCAAACAGGCGAAACCCTGATCATTGGTGCGAATTTCATAATGATCACGGGCATAAAACGGCAGACTGTAGGTTCTTGCAAAGTGAAGTTGATCATTTGCTAAAGCAGGGATATCTCACCGAGTTGTTCAGTGAGAAAGGTAAACAAGCATACATGAAGAATAGGCAGGAGCCCCCCAAACCACCTTCACCCAAAAGAACCGTCAATGTTATCAGCGGAGGGGAAGAAATCAATAGTGTGACGTATACCGCAGCTAATAAGATTTCCAAAGTAATGATTACCCACGGGAAGCGGTTGCGGCATGTTTTATAAGAACAAAATATTACATTCGATGATGCAGATGCGGATGGCTTATTAACTCCACATAACAAGTACTACGCGAGATGCAAGCAGAGGATAAATTGGTATCAAAAGCGCATACTTTGTTAGGATTTGACAATTCCAGTGTTGTGACGAAAGGGGAAGTGATGCTAACCACATTCGCAGAAGGCGTTGTCAAAGATACAAAGTTTCAAGTAGTGGAGATGGAAATGGCTTACAACATAATTCTTGGGAGGCCATGGATCCACGATATGGATGTTGTTCCATCAACCTTGCATCAAGTCATAAATTTCCAGCGCCATGGGGAATATGTCAAATCCGTGGAGACCAACAGACATCCAGGAGCATCAACTCTGTGGCAGATTCAAGTGCAAGAAATGAAGAAAAATAGCAATTACAGAATCCAATTGAGGAAATCATGACACCAACCTCAACTGAACAAGGGCAAACAGATGTGGATTCAAGGCCCGATTCCATTCAAGAACTCGAAGAAAATGAAAACATCAAAACAACGATAGAAGAGCTGGAGGCTATAGTACTGTTTATACACTGGCCAGAAAGAAAAGTTTACATAGGAGCCAATCTCATCCCGGATATGAAACGTAAGTTGATTGAATTTTTAAAAGCTAACACAGATTGTTTTGCTTGGTCCCATTCTGACATGACAGGTATACCACCGGAGGTAATGACTCACAAGTTAAATGAAGACCCGTCTCACCCACCTATCAAACAAAAGAAAAGAAAGCAAGGTACTTTCAAAAATCAGGTGATTCAAGATGAGGTGCAAAAATTATTAAAGAATGGGTCTATTCGCGAGGTAAAGTATCCTAATTGGTTAGCCAACACTGTTGTGGTACCTAAAAAGAACGGTAAATGGCGAGTTTGTGTAAACTATACAGATCTTAACAAAGCCTGTCCTAAAGACTCTTTCCCATTACCTCATATAGATCAACTAATTGATGCTACTGCAGGGCATGAGTTGTTATGTTTTTAGATGCATACTCAGGATACAACCAAATCAAGATGGATCCCGCAGATGAAGAAAAAACTTCATTTATAACAGACAAGGGGACTTACTGTTACAAAGTAATGCCTTTTGGTCTTAAAAATGCAAGTGCAACATATCAAAGACTGGTAACCAAAATGTTCCAAGAACATTTGGGAAAAACTATGGAGGTCTATATAGATGATATGCTCGTTAAAACTCAGCATTCAGGAGATCATATATCGCATCTGTCTGAAACGTTTAAAATTCTGCGAAAATTTAATATGAAATTGAATCCTGAAAAATGTGCATTCGGTGTTGCATCAGGTAAGTTTTTGGGTTTTCTTGTTTCTAATCGTGGTATTGAAGTAAATCCTGCGCAGATTAAGGCCATAGAAGAAATTCCTGACATACTTACAAGTAAAAAAGAAGTGCAGAGGCTAACGGGAAGAATTGCAGCCTTGGGGAGATTCATTTCTAAATCATCGGAAAAGTGTTTTAAATTCTTTTCAGCTCTTAAAAAGCACGATCATTTTGAATGGAATGAGGAATGTCAACAAGCACTCAAAAATTTGAAGACATATTTATCAAATCCGCCGTTGCTCGCAAAACCAAAGGATGGTGAGAGATTACTCATCTACCTTGCTATCTCAGAAGTAGCGGTAAGTGCTGTTTTAGTCCGCGAAGATCAAGGTAAACAATCTCCGATTTATTATGTTAGTAAATCTTTATTGGATGCGGAAACGCGATATCCTCAACTAGAAAAGCTTGCACTTGCATTAATCATGGCATCTATGAAACTAAGGCCTTATTTTTAATGTCACCCTATCGTTGTCGTAACTGCTTATCCATTACGCAATATATTACATAAGCATGAATTATCAGGAAGGTTAGCTAAGTGGGCTATAGAATTAAGCGAATATGATATCACATATCAACCTAGAATTGTTATAAAATCTCAAGTATTAGCTGATTTCGTGGCTGATTTTAGCCAAGGGATGCAATTAGAAGCAGAAAAAGAATTGCAGGTGTTCAACGGGGCGAATCCAGGAACTTGGACCTTATTTACTGATGGTTCATCTAATGTAAAAGGTGCGGGTTTAGGAATTGTTTTGGTACCACCTACGGGTGAAATCATTAGACAAGCCATTAAATGCCATTCTATAACTAACAATGAAGCAGAGTATGAAGTTATGGTTGCAGGTTTAGAACTGGCACGAGAACTCGGCATTAATCAAATTATAATCAAAAGCAATTCGCAACTCGTGGTTAACCAGATGCTGGGGACTTACACAGCCGGGGAAGCACGAATGCAACAATATTTAAAGAAGGTACGGGAGCTGGTAAAACAATTCCAGACGTGGAAAGTTACGCAAATACCAAGGGATGAAAATGTTGAAGCGGACGCCCTAGCTAATCTCGCGTCTGCGGCAGACATGGCGAGCGATGCAAATGCTTCAGTTATTCATTTATTTCATTCAGTTATTGACCCTGATAAGAATGAGGTAAATTTTAATAACTTAACTTGGTATTGGAGAAACGATATTGTTGCTTTTTTGCAGTATGGTATTGTCCCTGAAGATAAGAAAAAAGCTCACGCGCTTCGGAAAAAGGCAGTCCGATATTGCTTAAAGCAAGGCAATCTTTACCGAAAAATGTTCGGTGGTCCCTTAGCAAGATGCCTCGGACCTTCTCAGACGGAATACGTAATGAGAGAAATACACGAGGGGCATTATGGAAATCACGCAGGTGGAAGGTCATAGGTAAAAACCCTAATTAGGGCAGGTTATTATTGGCCTAAAATGGAAGAAGAAGCAGAAAGTTTCGTGGCTAAATATGATAAATGCCAAAGGTACGGTAATAATATACATAGACCTGCGGAGCTGTTACATCCGGTCATTGCACCGTGGCCGTTTATGAAATGGGGGATGAATATCGTAGGTCCACTACCACAAGCAAAAGGACAGGTAAAATTTTTTCTCGTACTCACTGATTATTTTACTAAATGGGTAGAGGCTGGAGCATTCAAACAGGTACGAGAAAAGGAGGTTAAAGATTTTATTTGGCGAAATATCATATGCCGATTCGGCGTGCCAAATGAAATTGTGTGTGATAATGGTCCTCAGTTTATAGAGCTCAAATCACAGAATTCTTTCAAAGTTGGAAAATTAAAAGGATTACATCCACACCTTATCACCCGGTGGGTAATGGGCAAGCTGAGTCAACAAACAAAGTCATTATCAATAATTTAAAGAAGCGTTTAGAGGAATCCAAAGGTAATTGGCCGGAAATATTACCTGGTGTCTTATGGGCATATCGCACAACAGCAAAAACAAGCACAGGAGAAACACCATTTTAATTGGTTTATGGAGCTAAAGCTTTAATTCCAGTTGAGATAGGAGAACCAAGTATAAGGTTCACACACGCGTCAGAAGAGTCCAATGACGAGGAAATGTGTGTAAATCTTGATTTACTTGAAGGAAGGAGAGAAGCTGCACTAATAAGAGTAGCAGCACAGAAGCAGGTCATAGAACGATATTACAACCGAAAAGCACGCCTCAGATTCTTCAAAATTGGGGACTTTGTGCTCAAAAACGTTTTTCAATCTACGAAGACAGCTAATGCAGGGAAATTAAGTCCAACATAGGAAGGACCCTATAGGATTTGTGGTATTACAGGCAAAGGAGCATATGAGTTAGAAACAATGGATGGCAAGGTACTACCTTCGCATTGGAATGCTGTTCACCTGAAGAGATACTACTTCTAAGGAATACCCACGGTCAGGTATCCATATTTTAAAGTTTAATTTTGAATTGTTAAAATTTTACTAACGTTTTTAGATGATAGGCAAAAAGCTAACCCGTGCTAAATGATGAGTCATGACCTGCAAGGCACGAGGAATAAATTAAATTTCTCGGCCTAGGGTTACAATTATTCTGATAGAAATACAAACGGGTTAAGCAGTCTATATCTATAATCGTACCTCCGAGTCTCGTATGTTTTACCTTTTCAGGGAAAGGACCAAATGAGAGGGACAATCAAGTGCTCGAGGCTTCATACTTCAATGCTCAAACACTTGGGGGACCATATAATATACACGGGCATAAGTAAAGAAGGCAAAGAAGATTGGGAAATAATCAAAGATTAAGACTGAAAAGTTCATTCATTGAATGAGTCAAGTTGCAGAACAAAGTCACGAGCTAAGGCCAAAGAAAAACCTTACCAAAGTTAGGGTAAAAGTAATGTACTGAAATGGGTTATAAATAAAAACCTCGTGTTCATTTTCTTTTTTGAAATCTGTTACAAGAAAAACAGTTACGAGAAAGTTATAGATGTAATTCAAATACGTGTAAATTGTACTCAAAACTAGACAAAGTTCGAATAAAAACTTGTCAAAAGTTGTTTAAAAAAGCATGTATATTCCTATTTCTTTTATCGTATGTTAATACCATTATGAAGTTGAGACGTCTTCTTCATTAAGTATCAAATATGAAAGGGCCCTATTTTATAAAACTCATGAATATTTTATTCATGATGTTAACAGAAGCATTTTTTGAAGAATAACAATGCAACTTATTCCGTAAGTCCTGAGAAATAAAGGCAAGAATAAGTAAAATAGAAGTTCAAATAGTAACGAAAAACTTCTTAATATTAAAAAACTAAGACTAACTATGAACTTAGTCATTAAAACCGCAAATTATTTATACATACTGCCCCATAAAAGGTTTGGGGACTTAAGTTTCCAAAAACAAACCCTTAAATGAAACCAAGGGTTTTAATCACAACCTTCCAAAAAGGTACCTAAAAAAACAAAAAAACAAAAACAAAATAGGAATTCAACTTAAACTTGTCACTAGGAAGATGAGGGAACTGATATAGGTGCATCAACAACAGCAGGATCAGCTTGGCTTACAGCAGCGGGCTCAACTTGGCTTGTAGGAGTAGGGATACCCGTATCAACTTCAACATTTGCAGAAGCTTCAGCCACGGGAGAAGGAAAATCTTGGGTTTGCTGAGCCTTCTTAATAGCTTCATTAATTTTAGCTAACTCAG
>NW_017675305.1:23466-26359 GCF_001879085.1 Nicotiana attenuata
AAAGAGAAGATGAGTTTACCCTCAAGAGCAATTAATGCGTGATTATCAGTTGGAAGGCATTACAATTGAAGGAACAGTGTGAAGTCTTCAGATTGATGTGATACTTGGAAGAAAGTAAGAGTACCTTGGAACAGCAGGTACGGGCCTAACTTCAGAATTGGGAATTGCAAAGGTTCCTCAAATCAAGCAAAAAAAGAAAAGGCTCATCTTAAACCTCCTTTCTCCGAGCAATTGTCCAAGCAGTGAAGAGAATTAGAGGACTGAAGGTTCTTGGATAAAAGAACTTATGCTGGTGAGCTCGTGCAGAATTTGTCTCAAGCACAAGAAGACCTCGAATTTCTTCCGATAAGGTTTGTGCCTTAGAGAGTTCCCATGCATCTCTTCAAGCTTCTTAACATCTGCTTGGCTGAAAATGAAAAGTTAACTAATGAAATTGCTGATTGGGAGAGGTATTATGAGATCCTTGAGGATAAGTCTGCCATGGAAGTGAGTTGGGCGTTTCTGAATTCTCGCCGTGATAACCTTGTTGAAGCCTAGCGCGAGAAAATTTTAACTTTGGAATCTTGCTTAGTCAAATCATTGCCCTTGACACCTGTTGTGAATGCAGTAACGTGATCTCGTGGATCTGATGTACCATCATACTTTGGAATATCAGGCATCTTAAACTTTTTTCGAATTGGGAAGGGAGCAGCACTTGGCTTCCATGGTTGTTGGGTATATTTATCTATATCCACTCCCTTGATCACGGGCGGTACTCCAGGTATTTGCTCTATGCGTTCATTTTGCTCCTTAAGCTGTTTCTGCAAGGTTAGTACTAGATTTTGTAAATCAGAGTTAACTGGATTACCTGGGTCTCTCTCTTGTGTTTCACTAGGGGTTCCACCGCTGCCTGAATTAACCAATCCTGAACGGGGATTCTCCAAAGTGTTGTTGTTTGGAGTAGATGTGGGTGGAACAGCAGGTAATTGGCTAACAAAAGCTTGAAGAGCGCTATTGACTTGAGAGGCAATAAGTTTTTGCAGAGCCTCATTCATGGTTTCAACATTTTCGAATTGAGCCTGTCCATCTGTGTGAGATCCATCAGGAGTGCCTTCACGAGACCGTCGTGGGGAGCCTCGTGGAGAACCTTGTGGAGAGCCCCGTGGGGCATCTCCCTGAAGTTGTTGGATTGTTTGGATTTCTGGGTTTCCTTGAGTGTTGTCATTGTTGTTCGACATGATTGATGCAATCAAGAAAATTAGGTTGAGATATACTTGATTATCAGATTCCCGACAACGGAACCAATTTGGTTAACCAAAAAATAGGATTTTAGTCAAAACTAGAATTTAGAAGAATCGGGTTACTAATAATCGACAAAGTAAATAAAGAAAGAAATTTTAGAGTAATCAAGTATGAAAGCTGGTAAATCAAAGTATATTCCAATAGTCACCCCCTTACAATTATTTGTTTCCTCCCTTTTTATAGCTCTCTTGGGATACGAGCCTTACCTTTGTCATAATAATGCTATTATAGGCAATTAATAACTTTAAATGTTACGTTATGCAATCATATATATTGAATACATATTCTCTAACGTTTCCAATAATTAATACTCATTAAATGCTATATCTGGGCTCCTTTTTGCTGTTAGATTCATTCCTTTGATTTTTCACTATCTTTGAGTTTTAAATGTCTTGAATAGGTACGAGCGTTGATGTATGACTGCTCGCACCCCTCCTTTTAATTTACTCGTATCTGTTGTTGCTCGTATCTGTTAACCAACCTTATTTCTTTGACTGTTTGACCAGTCTATACGTCATGACATGTCACCATATACATAAATACAATTTTCCTCAATACACCATTGAAGCCCAATAAACGAACAACCGCAGACCAGTCCATTAGAGGACTTGCAAATGAAAACTCCGACATTTTATGGTAACAGTACAAAGCATCACTTCTTGTATGAATTAAGAAAAAAGATAGGTTGTGTGATTTGATTTAAAAAAAAAAAGGATTAAAAAAGGTATAGTCCTCAAATATCGGCAAGAAGGATAATCGAATGCAAGTGTTGCTTAATTAATTTCTCATCGATGCAATAATTAGTTCTATTTATATGTTAATCTTTAGGAAACTATTGATGGTACATTGAGTTGAGCGATATTATCTTAAAGCTTAATTTTTGTTGGAATTAACTTCACATTTAGTCTACCTCTATGACAAAACAAGTCCCTTAAACTCATTTTACTTTCAATCATAAATCTTTTCAAAAAAAATCTAGATAACACATGTTTCTCGTAGCTTTAGTTTCTTTGCTGTCGTGTTCAAAATCTCTCCTTTTTGTATTTGGTTTAGAGTCTTGAACTTCAAATATATTTAACTGGTCCCATCTTCCAGTGGTTTCCCTAAATTATATTGTTTGTTCACGTAAAATGTAGCTAAAAGTATAGTTTTAACATGTGACTGTCGT
The DNA here is from genome assembly GCF_001879085.1 of Nicotiana attenuata. Taxonomy (NCBI): domain Eukaryota; kingdom Viridiplantae; phylum Streptophyta; class Magnoliopsida; order Solanales; family Solanaceae; genus Nicotiana; species Nicotiana attenuata. The sequence goes on from NW_017675305.1 coordinate 25,916, forward strand.
ATCATAGAAAATATAAAGGAACAGAAAGAAATGACAAAGTAAACGACCCAAAATTATATATATAGGAAATGCAGTAGAGATTTGAGTTTGACAACTGGTTTATAGAGAAGAAAAGGTTTTTTAAAATTTAAAAAAAGTCTAACAATAAACAATATAATTGCTGAGCGGATATTTCAATTTTAATTTCATAAAACTAAACTTTTATATCCACCTTCAGACGGCCGGCAACATGCCAAAATCCCTTTCTTTGTTGCATGCATTGGATTGTTGCATGAAAAAGTAGGAGCAATAGCTTTATAATATTGTACTCCTAGTTAATTATTTAAGCATTTTTTCACATCTTTTCTTTTGATTTTTCTTACTTAATATTTCCTTTTTTTTTTTGGGTTTGGGGGGGGGGGGGTGGGGGAATAAAAAATACTCTTAAAGTTTCTCGTCGTACCT
>NW_017675305.1:26379-70774 GCF_001879085.1 Nicotiana attenuata
GGGGGGGGGGGGGGGGGGGGAGGCAATTAATTCTGCCACTTATTTTATGTTTAGGGGAGTCCAAGAAAGTCCTTTTTGCGGGCTTAACAAAACAAGGTACTTAATTGTTAAGGAGATACAAGGCACAGTTGAAGGTTCTAGAAAAAGAAACGAAGGAAAGCTCTATTATTAGTTGACAGAGAAGAATGAATATTTGTACAGTATCACTACTAACTACTGTATTTATACAAATATACCACTAACTAACTAACTATATGTAATTACAACTAATTACACTTGACTAATAAATAGTTGGGCTCCACTATACTCAACACTCCCCCTCAAGCTGAGGGAAGAAATACATCATTCATTCCCAGCTTGTTTAGTAGATATTCGTGTTGTGGCTTGCATAGACTCTTATTTAACAGATCTGCTAGCTGATCACTTGTTCTGATATGTTGAGTTTTGATCAGGCCTTGAACTAGTTTTTCTCTCAAAAAATGACAATCGATGTCAATGTGTTTGATTCGTTCATGAAAAATAGGGTGAGCTGCAATTTCTATAGCAGTCTTATTGTCACAATGCAATTGTATAGGCTGAACTAGCTAAGTTCCCAGCTCCTTAAAGAGTCATGTTATCCACACCACTTCTGCTATAGTAGAGACCATACTTTGAAATTCAGCTTCAGCAGAGCTCCTAGATACATTTCCCTGCTTTTTTATTTCCGTGATATCAGTGCTTCACCAAATTTTACTACATAGCATGTCACTGATCTCCATGATTCTACACAGGCCCCCAATCAGAATCATAGTATGCATACAGAGTTTTGCTGGCTTTTGCAGGCATAAACAGTCCAAGTCTAGGGTTAGTTTATATGTACCTCACCACTCTTTGAGCAGCTTCCACGTGAGAAACCTTAGGTGCATGCCTATACTAACTTAGCACTTGAACAACAAAGTCAATGTCAGGCCTTGTTAAGTATAACAACCTTCCAACTAGTCTCTGATAGCCTCCCTTGTCTTCAAGTTCTCTATCCATTGTAGACCCATCATCGGGTATTTGCTTGCCAAACTCAATGGATGTGAGCTTGTGATTGAACTCCAGAGGTGTTGCTGCTGGCTTTGCACCTGCTAGACCTAGTTCAGAGACTAGTTATAGAGCATACTTCCTTTGGCACATAACAATTCCTTTATGAGATCTAGAGAACTCAATCCCTAGAAAGTATTTCAGTTCATCAAGATCTTTCATCTTGAACCTCTCCTGCAACTCCTTCTTGACTTGTTGGATCAGTCTTAAACTATTTCCAGTCACTAGAAGGTCATCTACATAGACAAGGATGACTACTAATTCTTAATTCATCTTCTAAGTAAACAAAGAGTAGTCATAGTGACTTTGAGCAAATCCAATATCTATAAGAGCTTCAGTTAGTTTCAGGTTCCACTACCTAGGTGCCTGTTTTAATCCATAGAGCGACTTATGCAATCTGCACACATACTGACACTCCCCATGGCTTGGAAAGCCATCAAGAACATGCATATATTCCTCTTCAAGAAGATCTCCTTGAAGAAAAGCATTGTGAACATCCATTTGGAACACATACCATCCTGAAGCAGCAACTAATGCAACCACAGCTCTCACAGTAACCATTTTAGCTACAGGAGAGAAAGTTTTTATGTAGTCTAATCCTTCTTGTTGACTGTAGCCTTTGGCCACTAACCTGGCCTTATATCTCTCCACTTCACCAGATGACTTGTATTTGACTTTAAACACCCACTTACAAACTATAGGGACCTTGCCAGGAGGGAGAGGAACTTGTCACGACCCCGGTTCGCCCTCCATGAACGATCGTGATGGCACCTAGTCCCTACGACTAGGTAAGCCTTAATGCAGAAAAATAAACCAATTTGCGGAAGAAAACAAGTAAAACCAAAAATAGTGAATAAAACAGTGTTTAATAGTGCCACTTGGCAAACACCATATCAACTCTCGAATACTAACACTTTTTCCAAAACCCGGAATCTCATGAAAACACAAGCTAAGAATACTACATAGTGCTCTAACTCTAGAATGTCTAAAACAAAGTAAATATAGAAGGGTTGTAACTACAAGAGAGAATGGAGAGAGACTCCTCGGTCTGCGGACACGGATGATATACCTCAGAGTCTCCGAAGGATCGCCTCGCCTCAAGGATGGTAAGTCTGAGTAGAGGTACCTGAATCTGCACATGAAAAACATGCGCAGGAAGGGCATGCGTACACCACGACGGTACTCAGTAAGTGCCAAGCCTAACCTCGGTCGGGTAGTGACGAGGAAGGTTAGGGCCCTACTGAGATTAAATAAAATATAATGTTCGACAGTGTAGAACAGAGCAGTATAAATGAGTACAACAGTAAGAGTAACACAGGATATAAAGGATAACGACAACTGAAATACAAACAAGTAATCACGGCGAACAAATACAGCTCAACGCAGAGGTAACAACCAAGGGATCTCCTAGGATACCGTCCTGTAGTCCCCAAATATAATATCCAGTGGATCTCCCGGGTGTAGTCCTGTAGTCCAACTCATAAATGCGCGGGGATCTACCGGAATACCACATCTGTAGTCCCAATATAAATACTCAATACTGGGGGAATCTACCAGGTGCAATCCCGTAGTTCCAATGTAAAAGTGCAGGGGAATCTACCGGAATACAAATCCGTAGTCCCCAATGTAAACATATAGGGGATCTCCCGGGATACTGCCCCGTAGTCCCAAAGTAAATACACAGCAGCAACAAGAAACTCAATTCAATCAAATTTCACACCAAGGTAAAGCAGGTATTCCTAACCTAGCATGTTGCACATTATTCAAGTAGGGCAGTAGAACAAATAGGTAGTTAAATCAATTAGACATGCTTCCCTAAGCTAACAACAGGCTTAACATGCAAGTAGTGTAAACAGGAAAGGAAAACACGATTCTAAGTACATAATGAAAACCGGATTTTTTAACAATTAGCACAAGTACGCACTCGTCACCTTACGTACAAGGCATGTCAATTAACAAATATACCAAATCCTAAGGGGGAGGTCCCCCAAACAAGGTTAGGCAAGCCACTTACCTCGAACCGGCTCAAAATCAACTTGAAGCCACGTTCTTGCAACGAGTATTCGACTCCAAATGGCCCAAATCTATTCAATTCAATTGCATAATGTAAATAATACTTCAAGTAACTAATTCTAAAAATAAATTCTAAGCTAATGCGTGAAATTAGGTGAAATGACCAAAATGCCCCTCGGGCCCACGTCTCGGAATCGGGTAAAATTTGTATTTTCAGAATACTCATACTCTCACAAGTTCATGCATACCAAAATTATCCAAATCCAAGGTCAAATTCCCCATCAAAATTTGAATTCTAGGTCTAAGAACTTTCTTCCCATTTTTCTCAATTTTCATCTCTAATCCGAATTTAAATGACAAAACTAAGATTAGATTAATGGAATCTAACTAGAAAGGAACAAGGAATCGTTACCCACTGATCTTCTCATCAAAAACCTCAAAACATTGCCCTACCCCGAGCTCCAAATTGATTTTTCCAAGTTTTGAACAAAACCCTAGATTCTGCCCCTTTTCTGCCCAGTAAAACCGCATCTGCGGTCCTGGGACCGCACCTGCGGTCCCGCTTCTGCGAAGAACCGGTCGCTTCTGCGACATTTCACTAAAGGAGGACTTCCGCACCTGCGGTCATTTTACCGCAGATGCGGCGCCGCTTTTGTGGTGCCCTGATCGCATCTGCGGTCAACTCTCTCTAGCCTCAAACCGCTTCTGCGGCTGTCTTGCCGCTTCTGCGGTCTCGCACCTGCAGTCCCTAAGCCGCAAGTGCGGTTATGACAGCAGACTTGAAACTTCAGCTGCAACTCTCAACTCTAACCCTTTCCGTTAGCCACCCGAAATCATCCTGAGGCCCCCGGGGCCTCAGCCAAAAGCACAAACAAGTCTAATACCACTGTCCAAACTTGTACCAATCCTTAAAACACCTAAAACAACATCGAAACACCAATTTAACATCGAATTCAAGCCTAAGAACTTCAAAAAACTCAAAATTTACGCTTTCGATCAAAAAGTCTATCAAACCTCGTCCGAATGACCTAAAATTTCGCACATACGTCACATTCAACATTATGGAGCTACTCCAACTTCCGGAATTCCATTCCGACCCTCGGATCAAAATCTCACTATCAAATCGGGAACTCTAAAAAATTCAACTTTCGGCATTTCAAGCATAAATTAGCTACGGACCTCCAAAACACAATCTGAACACGCTCCTAAACCCGAAATCACCCAACGGAGCTAACGGAACCATCAGAATTCCATTTTGAGGCCGTCTTCACACTGTTCTAGCTATGGTCAAATTTCCAAAACTTAAGCTCTCATTTAGGGATAAGTGTCCCAAAACTCTCCGAAACTCAAAACCGAACATCTCGGCAATTCAAATTAGCAGAAATAGACGTGGGGAAAGCAGTTAATAGGGCATCGGGGCATAAATTCAAAAAACGACCGGCCGGATCATTACAGAATAATAGACCAAGTGTTGTTTTCTTCAAGAGCTGTGATTTCAGCTTGCATAAGCTCAACCCACTTGGGATCCCTACTGGCTTCTAAGAAGGATTTGGGTTCCACAATAGCTGAGAATGAAGCAAGAGAAGCTTTATAGGCAGAGGACAATTGATCATAGGCCACATAGTTTGATATAGGACATACAGACTTAGCTGGTGGAACAACATAATCAGCTAGCCACACAGGTGGTTTGGTGGTCCTTGATGATTTTTTGAGTTCTATGAAAGGAACAGATGGTTCACCAACTGAGATATGAGGAGAACTTGGTAAGGATAGAATGGCTTGACCAAGATCTAGGAGAGTTGAGATAGAAGAAGAAGAAGTTTCAACTTCATCAGTAGAGTGCTGGCTAGATGAGGCTGTAGGAAACTCAGCATCAGCAGAAGAAGAATCATCAAAGTTAACAGCTGGTTGTGTGGGTTGTTCTAAAAACTCTAAGGCATGAAATAAGGGAGAGGCACCAGAGGACATATGCTTAAAAGGGAACACTTCTTCATTGAACATTGTGTCCCTGCTAACAAAGAACCTTTTTTAACACAGATCATAGAGAGTATAGCCCTTTTGAGATGAGGAATACCCCATGTGAATAGCTGGAATTGCTCTGGGCAAAATTTATCCCCTTTCTTCATGGTAGTGGAATAACAAATGCCGCCAAACACTTTCAGATGCTGTTTATGAAGGACCTTTTAGAAATAGCTTCTCAAAAGGAGATATGCCTCGTAACAGTACAGTAGGCAAACAATTGAGAAGATAGACTGCTGTAGAGACACATTCTCCCTAAAATTTGAGGGGTAAGAAGGCTTGGAACCTGAGTGCTCTAGCCATGTCTAGGATAGACCTGTGCTTTCTCTCAACCACCCCATTCTGTTGTGGGGTATAAGTGCAAAAACTTTGATGTACTATACCTTGAGTCTTCAACAAGATCTGTAAATGGTCATTAAAGAACTCCGTGCCATTATTAGTTCTTGGACATTTGAGTTTGTGATTAAACTATGTTGAAACCATTGCTATAAAGCTTTTGATTACCTCAACTGTATTTGACTTAGAATGCAGTAATAATAGCCAGGTATATCTGGAGTAATCATCTACCAAGGTCATAAAATATCTCTTTCTATCATGTGTAGGAACCCTATAGGGTCCCCAGACATCACCATGCACAATATCAAAGATATACTTAGAGCAAGAAGAACTAGTAGGGAAAGGTAGTCTTGATCGCTTAGTCATAGGACACACAATACAATGATGTTCCTTCAACTGCATATTATGCAAAGCATCTACAGATCTCAAAACCTTTAAAGGAGCATGTCCTAATCCTTGATGCCACAAAGAAGTTAAAACACAAGTCATTTTATTTGCTAGATTACTACATTTATTGGTGTCACCTGGAATGATATGTACAATTGAATTGGAATGAGTGCCTTGGTGATTGAGTATTGCTCTGTCTTCTGCCTTGAGAATGTACATACCCAATTCTTCCTTACCAATTCCCAACACCTTCCCACTTGAGAGTTCCTAAAAAATACAGAAATCATGGTAAAATGCTACTAGACACTGCAAATCCTTTGTGAGTTTGGATACTGAGAGGAGATTATATTTAAACTCTGGAATGTGAAGAATATTCTGAACCCATTTATTTTTTAAGAAAGAACAAATACCAGTATGAGTAATAGACACATGTTCTCCTGCTGGTAAATGAACTTTACTCCTAGCATTTTCTGGTATTTCATCATACTTCTCTAGTAAGTGCAAACTATGAACCATATGATTCGTTGTTCCCGTGTCTATAATCCAGTTACTATGCATTAGGCTTGTCATACATGCATGTATACTACATGTTGTTCCTACAGTGACAGCATTGGCAAAAGGTTCAGCTTCCTTATCCTTGTTCAGCAAATGCAGAATCTGCTAGTACTGTTCCTGAGTAAAGAAGTGAGCTGGAGAGGTTGGTGACTGATGTCCTTGACCCTGTATCTCTGAGGTTGGAACACCAGAACTTGTCACACTGTTAGCCTGGGCATTTTGTGCCCTGCATTTTTTCTTGTTTTTGAAGTCAGAAGGATAGCCACGAAGCTTAAAACAGTTCTATCTAGTGTGACCCTTATATTTGCTGTAGTCAGACCAAATAACACCTTTACTAAATGAGTTTCTAGGTCTATAGCCTCCACTGACATTAGTGTTAGTTTGTCCTCGACCATTATATCCATCTGTATAACCTCCATTAGGATTATTGTTAGTTTATCCTCCACTATTATAACCTCCAGTATACACCTTATTACTCATCACAGCAACTTCATTACCTTCAGCAGATACACCTTTACCATTAACTCTCTAACTCTCCATATTAACTATCATAGCATAAGGTTGGTTCAGATTAGGCAAGGGTCGAGTCATGAGGACCTGATTCTTTGCATTCTTATAAGATTCATTTAACCCTGTGAGGAACTGATACAATTTCTGTATCTGATAGTGCTCTACATGTTTCCTAGATTCAGCACAACCATAAGTAGGTGGAGGAGTTAGAGTTTCATACTCATCCCACAATTCTCTCAGTTTAGTGTAATACACAGACACAGAGGATATCCCTTGAGTTAATGTGACAATTTCCTTGTGCAAATAGCAAGCTCTAGATGCATTATCCTTATCAAATCTTTCCTTTAGATCCTCCCATACCGTGTAGGCATCGGAAGCATAGATCACTGAACTAATTAAACTTGGTGAAACTGTGTTCATTATCCAAGCAAGTACAATGGCATTGCATCTATCCCACAATTCATGTAAATTAGCATCATATCTGGTTTTCCTACAAGTACCTAGAACGAACCCTAGCTTGTTTTTACCATGCAATACAATTTTCAAAGATCTACTCCAAATAGCATAGTTTTCTTGAACCTTGAAGGTGAATAGGAATTAGAGCAGAACCTTGAGTATCAGATGGATGAATGTAGAGAGGATGGTAGTGATCGACGAGTTCTGTAGACATTGAAGCAACAACAGGTGAGCCAACTACATCTTCATTGACCGACATTGTCACAGCAACACACGCTTCACCAGGAATTCTTACAATTTTATCAAAATCACACATACTTAGACATAATTGACCACGATTAAATCAGAAAAATCAAAGAATTCCCAACCCTAGGTCGAGCAGAGAGATTTCTGTGTTGAAAAAATGACTCGATCAAATTGATGAAAGGATGCTATGCTACAGTTGAATGATTCAAGTTTTCTCACGGCTGAGCTTAAGAAAACCGAGCACCAAGCTATGAACCATGTTAAGGAGCTACAACCATGGCACAATTGAAGGTTCTAGAAGAAGAAATGAAGGAAAGCTCTGTTATTAGTTGACAGAGAAGAAGAATGAATAGTTGTATGGTATCACTACTAACTACTATATTTATACAAATATACCACTAACTAGGGGTGGCAAAATGGTTAAAACAAAAAGTTAACCACCCATATTATCCACTAAAAAATGGGTTGGACGATGAACTTTTTAAAAACGTGTCAAATATAGATAAGAACCATATAATCAATTTAGAAAATGGATAACTAATGGATAACCAATGGGTCTAACTTTTACATTTGTAAAGCCTCAAATTGGGGGTTCCTCAAGTTAGGGATACTAAGCATTCTTCCAAAAGTGATCATATGCAAGAAGTCATGGATAATATGGTTACCCATATTATCCACCAGCTAACCCGTTTTTTATCCATAATAAATATGGGTCGGGTCGGATAATTTATTTATTTTTTCATTACCCGATTTCGACTCGAACTATATCCGACCCGACCCGCCCGTTTGCCGCTCCTACCACTAACTAACGATATGTAGTTACAACTAATTACACTTGACTAATAAATAGTTGAACCCCACTATACTCAACATTAATTAATATCCATAATTTTATTAAACTAATAAATTGGGAAAGGGGTAAAATATAAAAAAGAAAAGAAGAACTATTATTTTCTGCTCAAATCCGTTTTTTCTAAAAGCAAAATCGAAAAGTTAGGGAGAAGTCCATGTAACCAATTAGAAGGACACGTACCGAAAGTTTGTTATTCCTTTGCAATTTCAGAGCCAATTGAATTAATGTTAGTTTAGTTGTAATTTAAACTTTTTAATATTTTTCCTTTCGTCGACAGATTCGAGCATGTTTTGCCTTTGCAATTTCAATGCCAATTGAATTAATGTTAGTTTAGTTGTAATTTAAACTTTTTAATATTTTTCATTTCTTCGACAGATTTGAACATGTTTTGCATTTGATTCAGCGTTTCGGACAATATATAGTAAACTAAAATATGTATATATAGTAACTTCCGTGTGACTAACTTTAAATCATGATTTTGCTTCTTATAATTAGCCATAGTAGTATATTTGGCGAGAGAATATACCATTGGACATTTTTTTTAATAACTAAGACATAAAAACAACCAAAAAAATCAGCAAATTCTCAACTAAAAAGCCAACAGAAAATATTGCGCCCCAGTCAATTATAACAGAAACCTCAAGCCCCGCCAAGAGAAAACAAAAGGGTGAAAGAAAGCAGAGAGCCAAAATAATATTCTCTATCAAATTTTCCTCTCCGTTTCTCTCTATTTTTTCTTTTTTACCCTGAATCCAATCAAGGGAAAATCAGAAATAATCAACACCCCATTTACTAATTAAACTCCTCCCATTCTTTCTTTGGAAAAAAACAACAAAGATGGGTTGTGGGGAATCAAAGCATGCAGTTGCAACAGAGAACACCATCATTCCAAAGAACAAGAGATCATTGGGGTTCTAAATCCAACTCCACAAAGGCTGAATCCCAAGAAAATGTCAAGATAATTGAAAATGAAGAATCTGGGGTTTGCAGAAACTGTAAAAACAAGTGAAAAAGTGGAGGCTGCAGAGGTAATTGCACCAAAAGTTGTGTCTAAGGAAATTGAAGCTAAAGTTGTAACTGTATTGGGTCAAAATTCGACTGAGGAAATTCAGCACGAAGAAGCGATTAACATGAGTTATTCATGATTATCATGAGCAATTTGGCTGAGGTCGACCAGTGATTAACGGAAGGTGTCGCTAAGCAGTCAGTCACGGCGGAGGTCGAGTATTATGAGACGTAGTAGCGGCTAGTTTTGTATTGGGATCCTCAGAGGGAATATTCCATTGAATATTCTCTGTATTTGTACTTTTAGGGTCCTTTGGAGGATGTACCATATAAAAGGAATGAGAGATAAGGCAAAAGAGAGGTAATATTCTAGGTGATAAGAACTCTTTCGAAAAGCAAGCTCTCTAGATAAATACAAAGAATACCTTTCTAAAGAGATTCGTCTTGATTCAGACGTCTTGTTGTGAAAATAGAAGTTTCAAAGTTTTCTTGAAAATTTCATTAGATTTGGTGTTCAATTCGTAGTTCTAAGTGTTATTTTGGCGATTTGATCGCGCGAGCAAGTTCGTATGATATTTTTAGACTTGTGTGCAGTTTTGGTTTAGAGCCCCGAGGGCTTGGGTGAGTTTCGGATAGACTACAGAGCGAAATTTGGACTTAGAACATTGCTGGTATTTCCAGTTCTGGTGCAGGCCTCTGATCTCGCATTTCCGAGATCAGGCATCGCATTTGCAACGTCTGAGAGTTTCGCATTTGCGAGCTACTCCTCGCAATTGTGAAAAGTAGCTGGACCACATAGAGTTCGCATTTGCGAAGTGAGTCAGGGGAAGGTAGTGATCGCAAATGCAATCATATGGTCGTAATTGCAGAAGGTTAGGTTCGTACTTGCGAACTATTCTTTGCATTTGCGAGGAGAGCAGGGGTGTGAGGATCTTCACATTTGTGATTGATTCTTCGCATTTCCGAACTCTAGGTCGCAAATGCAACACCTACAACTGATCAAAAATGACTTAGACGAAATTTTTGATTCATTCTTCAAATTTTCAAACTCAAAAACCCTAGAGGCGATTTTTCAAAGAACGTTTCTTCCTCAAATCATCGGTAAGTGATTCTAAACTAGTTTCTTTCAATATTACACTACTTTTCCTAAGATTTCAACCTACAATCTAGAGTTTTCATGGTAGAAATTGAGGGGTTTTGGTAGAAATAGGAATTTTTGAAAAATAAGGATTTAGACCTCAAATTGAGGTTGGATTCGAAAACAAATTACATAACCGGGCTCGGGGTGAATGGATAATCGAGTTTTGGTCTGAATTTGGGTTTGAACCAAGCGGGTCCGGGTGTTGACTTTTGTTGACTTTTTCAATAATGACATAAATTGAATTCTTTGCAATCGTGGGTAATTCCTAAGGCTTAATTTGAATCGTTTGGTTGGTAAATTGCTAGATTCTATCGGTTCGGAGGCATGTTTGAAAGGCAAAGCAGTGGTTGAGCTTTGAGTTTGGTCTTTGGAGCTAGATAAGTGTCGCGGTTAACCTTGACTTGAGGGATAAGAACTTATTTGTCTTCGTGCTACGTGTTTAAATGTTGGGTACAACGTATAAGTGAAATGACGAGTACTTATTCGTTGTTGTCGGGTTATAGCATGTGGGTGGGACTTGTTCTTGTAATTGTTGCTTTCCTTGATTATATTATCCATGTTTAGACTAGTTAATTGTTAAATTGAACGTTCTTATCATGTTTATGAGCTTTGGTGATAATTGATTAAGGATTCCGAGTTGAGATTGGTATTGTGGGACCGTCGTTGAAGTAAGGCTTATACTTATTGACCCTATCTCCCTATTTTTACTTGTTCATTGTTATGTGGTAATGGAGAGTGTTAATGCACGAAGGGTGATGTCGTGGCGTATGTGAGTGTTAATGCACGAAGGGTAATGTTGTGTCATATTGTGAGTGTTAATGCATGAAGGGTGATGCCGTGCCATATTGTGAGTATTAATGCATGAAGGGTGATGCCGTGCCGTGTTATGAGAGTTAATGCATGAAGAGTGATGCCATGTCGTTTTTGTTGATTTATATGGTGAGGTTTAGAGTAGAAGCACGAAGGGTGATACTGTGCACTTTCCTTTATTGTGTTTAATCGTTTTCACCGGTTCAGGGCATATTGACTGTTCTGGTTATCGTTTCTGCTGTGATTCTCTTATCTCGTATCCCCCTCAGCATGTCCCCCCTCCCGATGTTACTTGCCTAGCTTCTATTTGTTGTTATTTTGTACATATACTGTTAAATTGCACATGTGTTTTATAAAAGTCTTGTCATAGCTTCGTCACTACTTCGTCGAGGTTAGGCTCGACACTTACCAGTACGTGGGGTCGGTTGTGTTGATACTATACTCTGTACTTATTGTGCAAATTTTGGTACCAGCCCCAGTTGATCGTGAGGATAACAGCGATAAGTCAGGATTTTGACCACTTATTTGCTCTATTTTACTTGCGTTTTAGCTCAAAAATGCTTAAAGGTATTTCCAAGAACTAATGAAATGTGCTTTTGTATAGGAATATTGGGAAACAAGCCAAAGAAGTCAAAATTAAGTCATAAAGGAGTCAAAAGTGAACAAGAACCAAAACAGGGTATAAAGGCCTACAGTGCAGACCGCACAATTCTAGTGCAGCCGCAGAAGAGGAGATTCAGAGAGTTAGTTTTTGGGCCAGCTGAAGGCATGCGAACCGCAACATAATCGTGCGACCGTACTCAAAATTATGCGGTCCGCAGAAGACAAAGATCAGAGAGATGGGAATTCTAGAGTCAAGCTGGAATGCGGACCACACTTTTTTGAGTGCGGCCGCACAATCAGAAGCGTGGCCGCACTTATTTTTATGTGGACCACAGAAGTCCCAAAGTACCAAGCCTAAGTTCCAGGAATGCGGATCGCACTATAATTGTGCGGCCGCAGAAGCTCATTGTGCGAACCGCACACACAATTATGCGGCCACACAACCTTCGTAGGGGCATTTTTCTCAGATATTTTTAGCCCCGTTTAAATAGAATTTTTTGTCATTTTTAGGTTAAGTTTTGTTTTGGGAGAGCACCTGAGCCATTTTTCTTTACTGTTTTGAGCAATTTTGTACTAGATTAACTTCTAAACATTATATTTTCTTTCTTTAATCAATTGTTATGCATTCTATCTTAATTTCTTCTTGTATTTCTTTATTTTTTATGAGTAGCTAAATTTCTAGCTAGGGTTGTGGATGAACCCTAGTGTGGGTACTTAGTGGGTATTTGATTTAGGGCTTGTCTGTGATTGGGTTAGTGATATTTAGCCAAGTTCATGCTTGAATTCAAGAATTAATGGTTGCAAACATTGATTCATGCCTATTTGACTTAGTCTTTACTTGAGAAAGAGAGACTAAGTCTAGGAACACTTGGCTAACAAGAAATTGGGGTGAACTCAAGAAATTGATAGCCCCAATTAAAGGGATAAATCTAGAGATAGTAAGACCCGACTTGGGCAATATCACTTGTTTTGTGCAATACCCATTTAGGCTTGAGAAATCCAAATTCGGCAAAATCACTCAAACTACCGAGAGGTATAGAGTGGGTAATTGCGTGTGATTGCTATATTACAACCCCGACTAATCAAACTTGCCATAGAGTTTATAACCCGTTAGGTAACCACCTAGGTGGAAGCCACGACCCTAGATCTTTTATCATTCGAAAAATAACCAAAACCAAAAATATTGTCATCTAGTTTCATATTTGCAATCGATAGCTTAAAGTAGAAGTAAAATAACAAACAAGAATGTGGAAGAGTAATTTGAGGCACATCATAAAATTGCACTAAATATATACATAATCCTAATTATAGCTCCCTAGGGGTTTGACCCCGACTCGCGTTGGGTTTTATTGTTGCTTCGACCACCTCACTACCTATACTTGTTGTGTGAGTTTGGGCGACACCAATTTTTGGCGCCGTTGTCGGGAGTTAAACAGATGTAGCTATATATCTAGGTTTTTATATGCTGTGTCTTCTTTTCATTTCGAGTCACTAACTTTATTTTTGAATTGATTATAGGTACAAGAACAACCCTCAACAACGAGCCCGTCGGAAATGTGCCATTGGGGGAGGAAGTGGACGATGACCAACTGGAAGAGGTTCCTCTTGAACCTCAAGCAAATAGACGAGTCCGCCCGCCTCAAGATAATGTTCCCGTCCCTCCCCTACCTCCACCAAGAGCGGAAGCTCATCGATAGTTACCGAACAAGGGTTATGCAAATGCTATAGTCCCTCCCCGCGTTAGGGCAGACAACTTCCAAATCACCAATGTTATGCTTACACTTCATGAGCAACGAGAATTCTTCACCGGGGCTCCGAGTAAAAATGCCTTTAAGCATCTCAAAGGGTTAGTCGATATTTGTTGGGGGAGCAAGCAAACCAATGTCTTTGAGGATGCGCTGCGGTTGAGGCTATTTCCCTTTTCTCTACGGGGAAAGGCATCAGACTGGTTAGAGAGATGCCCAATTATTCCATCCACACTTAGGATTAGTTGGCGGAGAAATTCATTTCCAAATGCTTCTCTCTAGGACATATGGCGACACTAAGGGATAAGATTCTTGCATTCAAGGAAGAGACTAATGAGCCATTGCACGAGATTTGTGATAGATATTGTACCATGGTTGAAGAGTGCCCAAATAATGATATGACTGAGTCCATGATCCAACAAACCTTCTACAGGGGGATCAACACAACAAATCAATGCGTGGTAAACCAACTCGCCGGTGGAAACTTCATGAACACGCCATATTCCGAAGCTTGTGAAATTCTTGATGAGATGGCGGATACCTCATCGGCGTGGAAAATAGAGCCAATGTTCCTCAAGGTGACCCTAATGTCATTCACTACACAAGGAACTACATGATCATGAGCAAGCTTTGCCGAGTTGACAACCATAATGAACCAATTGGACAAAGCTCAATTTCAACAAGTTCAAGGGCCGAAACAATTGAATGCAATGGAAGGTGTGAATATGATGGTGAACAAGAGACGACAACAAGGTCAACAAATGCAAAACCGTCCAGAACAATTCATGCAAGATGATACTGGTTATGATCAAGGTGATTCATTCAATGAGCAAGACGAAGAAGTTCAATATGTCAACAATTATCAAGGCCAAATAAATAATTCTCTAGGAAAAAATCAACAACAATTGAGGTCGTAAGGAAATCAAGGCAATTGGAACAAACAAGGCCACCAAGGCAATTGGAGTGGTGGCAACAATAATCAAAGCAATTGGAATAATCAAGGTAACCAAGGCAATTGGAGAGGTAATCATCAAGGCAATTGGGGTGGCAAGAATCAAAGCAATTGGGGAGGTAATAACCAAGGAGGGTGGAACAACAAAAAGAACAACAACCGGGGGTCGAGTTTTTAAAGGCCCCCGATGTTCCAACAACCGAGCAATCCACCTCCCTATCCTTCTGTAACAACCCGACCGGTTATTTTTGGAATTTATGCCCCGATCCCCTATTAACTACTTTCCCCAAGTTTATTTCTGCTAATTTGATTTGTCGGAATGTTCGTTTTGAGTTTCGGAGAGTTTTGGGACACTTAGTCCCTAAATGAGATCTTAAGTAATGGAAAATTGACCATAGTCGGAATAGTGTGAAGATGGCCTCGGAATGGAAGACCGATGGTTCCATTAGCTTCGTTAGGTGATTTCGGGGTTAGGAGCGTGTTCGGATTGTGTTTTGGAGGCCCGTAGCTAATTTAGGCTTGAAATGCCGAAGTTTGAATTTTTGAAGTTTCCGGTCCGATAGTGAGATTTTGATCCGAGGGTCGGAATGGAATTCCGGATGTTTCAGTAGTTCCGTCATGTCATTTGGGATGTGTGCGTGAAATTTCAGGTCATTCGGACGTGGTTTGGTTAGGTTTATTTTGAGGAAAATTGGAATTCTTAGGCTTAAATCCTTGATTTATTCGAGTTTCCGATGTTGTTTTAGGTGGTTTAGGGATTGGTGCAAGTTTGAATGAGGTATTAGGTGTTGGTGCTTTTGGTTGAGGTCCCAGGGGCCTCGGGTGTGTTTCGGATGCTCAACGAGTCATTTTTCTCCTATTTTGAACTGCTGTTTTCTGCTTCTGGTATCCTCTTACGCGTTCACGAAAAGCCCTTTGCGTTCGCGAAGCTTGTCGATGACCACCTGGAAATTTTCTTCCTCACGTTTGCGTAACACTCCCCGCGTTCCCGAAGCCCCGCTTTATTCCTCATCGCGTTCGCGTCCACCATCACGCGTTCGCGTAGCTATGCAAGTCCACTCTCCGCGTTCGCTTACTAGTTCACGCATTCGCGAAGAGCAATCTCTGAGACATAATACTTTCCTTCTTCGCGTTCGCGTGCGTACTTCCGTTTTCGTGAAGCACAGCTGGGCAGCCTTCATTTTTCTTCTTCGTAAACGCGAGACTTCCTCCGCGTTCGCGATACATTAAATATCTGGACAGAATATAAGTTTTCCGAAATCGAGGGTTTATACCATAATTCGTATTTTGACTTGGGAGCTCGGAAGATCACGATTTTTGAAGGGATTTTCACCTGGGCAACTTGGGTAAGTGATTCTTACTCAGTTTAGACTAATTTCCATGAATATCCTTAAATTTTGGAATTTTTTGGTAGAAATTGGGGGAAAAGTTCTTAGACCTAGAGGTTGGGTTTTTGACATCCGATTTGAGAGATTTTTATATGAATAGACTTGTGCGAGTGTGGGGATTTTAAAATATAAATCTTGCCCTATTCCAAGACGTTTGCCTGAGGGGCATTTTGGTCATTTTACCTAAAATTCGCGTATTAGATTTGAATTAAATCATAGAATCAGTTGCTTGAGATGTTATTTACAATATGCAATTGAATTGAATAGATTTGGACCATTTGAAGTTGGATACTCATGGCAAAAGCATGGTTTCCAGTTGATTTTGAGCCGTTTCGACGTAAGTGGCTTGTCTAACCTTGTGTGGGGGATCTTTCCCCTTAGGATATGATATTTGGTAATTGAATGCCTTGTACGTGAGGTGACGAGCGCGTACTTGAGCTAATTGTTGGAAATCCGATTTTACTTTAAGTATTTAAACTGAGTTCTTTCCTTACTTGTTTTATTCTACTTGCAAACATAGCCCGTGTTAGTTTAGAAGAACATGCTTAGTTGAATTAATTGCCTATTTGCTTAAACTGCCTTAATTGCATTACGTGAAACATGTTAGGCTAGAGTTTACTGTTTACTTATTACGGACTTAGTATTTATTTTGATATCCTTGAGCTGCTGCTGTGTGTTTTAAATTGGGAATACTGGACGGCATCCCGAGAGATCCCCTGTGCGTAATTATGATCTGGATTGAGGTGCGTGATACCAAGAGATCCCTGGAACGTGTATTGTGGATACCAAGAGATCCTCTGGATACCAAGAGATCCCTGGCATATGTATTGAGGATACCAAGATATCCTTAGGATACCAAGAGATCCCGATTACTTATCTTGCTGTGAGGGGTATTTCCTTGTAGTTTGCCTTCATCTCTGTTTCCGTTATTTCACTCTTATTATACTGTGTAGATCCTTATTATCGACTCTCAGTTTTACTAATTATTGCCATGTCTTTTCATTATATATATATATATTTATCTTAGTAGGGCCCTGACCTTCCTCGTCACTACCCAACCGAGGTTAGGCTTGGCACTTACTGAGTACCGCTGTGGTGCCCTCATGCCCTTTCCGCGCGTGTTTTTTATCTGCAGATCCAGTTGCTTCTGCACAGGCTTACCATCCTTGAGGCAGGGAGAGCTTTTGGAGACTTCAAGGTACATCTGTCGCGTCCGCAGACCGAAGAGTCTCCATCTTTATTCTATCTTGTAGTATTAGCCCTTCTATCATACTGATGATGTAGACATTCCGGAGTTAGAGCATTTTATTATATTTCTCTCAGCTTGTGTTTCCCATGAGTTTTCGGATTTTGGGATAGTGATGTAAGAGTTTGAGATATTGTGTTGTATTTGCCGAGCGGCATTCTATATTCCGTTCCTTTTTTTTGTTATTTTGGTTTTTGATTTATACTTCCGCAAGTTTCAAATTGTTTTCCGCACTTGTTAGGCTTACCTAGTCGTAGAGACTAGGTGCCGTCACGACAGTTCACAGAGGGCGAACTGGGGTCGTGACAAGTTGGTATCAGAGCTCTAGGTTCATAGGAGTCACGGAACACAGGCCAGTTTATTAGAGTCTCGCTGATCGGTACGGAGACGTCTGTACTTATCAACGAGAGGCTATGTAACTGATTAGGAAAATTCCACTTCATTTGATTTCCTTGTCGTGCGAGATTTTTGACATCACAACTAAACTTCTGTCTTTCTATTCTCTCACAGATGGTGAGGACACGCGCTACCCGAGAGGATCAGACACCCGCGCCCCCTACTGCAGCCGTCAGAGGCCCGGGCCAGGGTAGAGGCCGAGGACACACTCGTGGTGCAGCCAGAGCACCCGCGCGAGCTGCCGCTGAGGTACCGCCAGCAGTACCAACCAGAGTCCAGACACCCGATATGTCTGCCACTACTACTCCAGCACTCCAGGAGACTTTGGCACAGTTTATGAGTATGTACACAACATTGGCTCAGGCAGGGTTGCTTCCCCTTGCTGCAGCCACATCCCAGGCCAGGGGAGGAGTACATACTCCCGCCGCCCGCACTCCTGAGCAGCGAGTGCATGTTGAGCAGGTCCTAGAGGTTATACCTGCGCCGCCTGCAGTACCAGTTCAACCCGAGGATAGGGCAGCGGCTTCAGAGGATTAGCAGCGGAGACTTGAGAGGTTCAAGAAATATGATCCTCCTATTTTCAGTGGGTTAGCATCAGAGGATGCCTTGGGATTTCTGGAAGAGTGCTACCGTATTCTCCGCACTATGGGCATATCAGGATCGAGTGGGGTTTCCTTCACCACTTTCCAACTTCGAGGAGCCTCCTATCAGTAGTGGCGTGCTTATGAGTTAGACAGTCCGGATGAGGCAGCTTCCCTGACTTGGGCCCAGTTTTCAGATATGTTCACGAGGGAGTATGTCCCTCAGAGTCTTAGGGACGCATGGCGCGCGGAGTTTGAGCGGTTGCGCCAGGGTACTCTGTCTATCTCGGAGTATGCTGTCCGTTACATTGACTTGGCTAGACATGCACCAGCTTTGGTTTCTACGGTTCGCGAGAAGGTTCGTCGGTTCATTGAGGGGCTTATTCCCAGCATCAGATCTTGCATGGCTCGTGAGTTAGAGACGGATATATCTTATCAGCAGGTGGTGAGCATTTCTAAGAGGATTGAGGGTATGCATGCTAGAGACAGAGAGGAGAGGGAGGCCAAGAGGTCTCGAGAGTCGGGTCATTATTCTGGTGCCCGTGCCCCAGCTGCAGGTCGTCATGGTAGGGGTCATATGGGCTGCCCCGTTCATTCAGCTCTTCCAGCAGCCAGTGGTATTCCAGCTTCACCTAGGCCTCAGGAGCCTTATTATGCACCTCCAGTCTCTAGTGCGCCTCCTGCACGGGGTGCTTCCAGTGGTCAGTCTAGTAGACCTGGCCCGAGCCAGTCACAGCCGCCACGTCCTCCCAGAGCTTGTTTTGAGTGTGGTGACACATGCCATGTGGTGAGGGATTGCCCCAGACTTGCGAGGGCTGCACCCTCACAGACTCCTCAGCCGCAGTGCACCCTGCAGAGCTCTCAGGCTATGGTCCCAACACCAGCTGCTACTCCACCGGCCTAGCCAGCTAGAGGTGGAGGTCGGGGAGGTAGAGGTCGCCCTCGAGAGGGAGGCCAGGCCAGATATTATTCTCTTCCAGGTCGTACTGAGGCTGCCGCCTCCGATTCTGTCATCACAGGTACTATCTTGGTCTGTCACAGAGAGGCATTGGTTCTATTCGATCTAGGCTCCACTTATTCTTATGTGTCTTCTTATTTTGCTCCGCATTTGGGTGTACCTCGGGATTCTTTGAGTTCCCCAGTTTATGTTTCCTGTGGGAGATTCTCTTGTTGTGGACCGCGTTTACCGGTCATGTTTGGTTATTCTTGGTGGTTTTGAGACCAATTCAAAAAGTATATTGACATGATGAAAAGTTTGTCTATCAATGTACCGTTGGTTGAGGCCTTAGAGCAAATGCCAGGATATGCAAAGTTCATGAAGTACTTGGTCACCAAGAAGAGATCGATGAATTTTGAGACAATCAAGATGACACATCAAGTGAGTGATATTGTGCACTCAATGGCTCCAAAGTTGGAAGATTCGGGGTCCTTTACAATCCCTCGCACTATTGGGAGCGCCAATTTTGCCAAAGCTTTATGTGATCTTGGGGCGAGTATCAACTTGATGACCTATCGGTGTTCAAAACTTTGGGTATTGGGAAACCAAGGCTTACTTCCATGAGGTTGCAAATGGCGGATCGTACTATGAAGAGGCCATTGGGTATTATTGATGATGTGTTGGTTTGTGCTGACAAGTTCATCCTCCCGGCGGACTTTGTGATTCTTGATTGTGAAATGGACTATGAGGTGCCTATTATTTTGGGTAGACCTTTCCTTGCTATAGGGAAGACTCTTGTTGATGTGGAATCCGGTGAGTTCACCTTCCGGGTGGGTGATAAAAAGGTGGTCTTCCATGTGTGCAAATCTATGAGGCAACCGAAAAGCGATGAAGTTTGTTCATTCGTGGATTTGGTGACGGATGTGATTATTGATGATGCTAGTGCCACAATGAATGTTGAGGATAATTTCGAAGCCCTTTTGCTCAATCTCGAAGATGATTAGGAGAAAGA
This sequence comes from Nicotiana attenuata, assembly GCF_001879085.1. Taxonomy (NCBI): domain Eukaryota; kingdom Viridiplantae; phylum Streptophyta; class Magnoliopsida; order Solanales; family Solanaceae; genus Nicotiana; species Nicotiana attenuata. Next base: position 46,636 of record NW_017675305.1, read on the forward strand.
AGGCTATGTGGAGCGTGTGAATGCATTGCAAGGAATGGGGTAGTATACTTATGAACCCCGCAAGCTATCTTTGGATCTCTAAAATTGGAAGACTCCTCCAACAAAGCCCTCAATCGAAGAGCCTCCCATTTTGGAGTTAAAGCCATTGCCTCCACATCTCAGGTATGAATTTCTTGGCCCTTCTTCTACTTTACCGGTTATTCTTTCTTCTTGTTTAACTAACATGCAGTTAGAGTCCACATTGGAGGTGATACAAAGGAGGAAAAGAGCAATCAGATGGACTTTGGCGGATATCGGGACATAAGTCCCACCTTTTGCATGCACAAGATTATTTTGGATGAGGGTGCCAAACCCTCCGTTGAACATCAAAGGAGGCTAAATGAAGCAATGCAAGAGGTAGTCAAGAAGGAGATCATAAAGTGGTTGGATGCCAGGGCTGTGTACCCCATTTCTGATAGTTCATGGACTTCTTCGGTGCAATGTGTCCCAAATAAAGAGGGCATGACTGTGGTTACCAATGACAAAAATGAGTTGATTCCTACAAGAACAGTGACCAGTTGGAGGGTGTGTATGGACTATCACAAGCTCAACAAAGTTACAAGAAAATATCATTTCCCACTTTCCTTCCTTGACAAATGCTTGATAGGTCGGCTGGACGTGCTTTCTATTATTTCCTCGATGGGTATTCCGGCTACAATCAAATTCGCATTTCTCCGGAGGATCAAGAAAAGACTACCTTCACTTGTCCCTATGGTACTTTTGCATTCTTGCGGATGCCATTTGGTTTATGTAATGCACCGGTGACTTTTCAATGGTGTATGATGGCTATTTTCACTGACATGGTGGAGGATATTCTTGAGGTCTTCATGGATGATTTATCCATGGTTGGAAACTCTTTTGATGATTGCTTGAACAATTTGGATAAGGTCTTGGCTAGATGTGAGGAGACTAATTTGGTGTTGAATTGGGAGAAGTGTCACTTCATGGTCGAGGAAGGAATTGTCCTCGACCAAAAAATTTCTAAGTATTGTATTGAGGTCGACAAGGCCAAAATTGAGGTGATCCCCAAACTTCCTCGCCCTACATCCGTGAAGGGAGTGACGAGCTTCTTGGTTCATGCGGGTTTCTATCGCCAATTCATCAAGGACTTTTCTAAGGTGGTGAACTCTTTGTGTAAACTTTTGGAGAAGGATGCCAAGTTATATTTCAATGAAGATTGTATGTAGGTATTCGAATCACTTAAGTTCAAGTTGACTACTACTCCTATTATTACTGCACCGGATTGGATATTGCCCATTGAGCTCATGTGTGATGCCAGTGATGTTGTGGTTGGAGCGGTGTTGGGGAAAATGATCAACAAAATCTTCCATCCGGTCTACTATGCTAGCAAGACCATGAATGATGCCTAAGTCAACTAGACAGTGACCGAAAAGGAGTTACTTGCTATTGTTTTTGCTATGAAGAAGTTCTGGCCATATTTGATGGGTACTAAGGTGATTGTTCACACCGACCATGCGGCACTTTGGTATTTGATGAGCAAGAAAGATTCTAAGGCAAAGTTGATGTAGTGGTTGCTTCTATTGCAAAAGTTTGATCTAGAGATTCAAAACCCCAAGGGTAGTGAAAATCAAGTGGCGGACCACTTGTCCGGATTGGAGGAGGAAGGGAGGCCACATGACGGCCTTGAGATCAATGATTCATTTCCCGACGAGTAACTCCTAGCTGTTTCAATGACCGGGATGTCATGGTTTGCTGATTTAGCCAACTATCTTGTGAGCGGCATTATACCGAATGAGTTCTCTTCAAACCAAAGGAAGAAGCTCAAACGGGATTGCCTTGACTATTATTGGGATGAGTCATATCTCTTTCGGATAGTACCGATGGTGTGATCCGGCGATTTGTGCCGGATGAAGAACAAATAGGAATTCTTGAGGCTTGCCACTCTTCACCGTATGGTTGTCACCACGGTGGAGCAAGAACGACGGCAAAATTTTTGTGGATTCTATTGTCCTACTCTCTACAAGGATGCTAGTGAGCTTGTCAAGCGTTGTGATGAATGCCAAAGGGCCAGTGGGATCTCAAAGAAGAAGGAAATGCCTCTCACCACCATTTTGGAGATAGCCATCTTCAATGTGTGGGGTATTGATTTCATGGGTCCGTTTGTTAGCTCTTGCGGGAACACCTACATTCTAGTTGCGGTTGATTATGTGTCCAAGTGGGTCGAGGCCGTTGTTTTACCCAACAATAAAGCGAGGAGTGTGGTGGCATTCTTGAAGAAAAGCATCTTTACAAGGTTTGGTACACCAAGGGCCATTATTAGTGATGGGGGTTCGCATTTTCGCAACAAGGCTTTTGATACCTTACTCACAAAGTATGGTGTCACTTACAAAGTATCGACCCCCTACCATCCTCAAGCAAGCGGAAAAGTTGAAGTCTCCAACCGGGAGATCAAGAGTATTTTGTCAAAGACAGTCAATGTCAGCCGGATGGATTGGTCAAAAAAACTTGATGATGCTCTTTGGGCTTATAGAACGGCCTATAAAACATCATTCGAGATGTCTCCATATCAGTTAGTATTCGGGAAGGCGTGCCATCTTTTGGTAGAACTTGAGCATAAGGCCATGTGGGCTTTGAAAAAGTTGAACCTTGAGTGAGATGTTGCCGCAAACCTAAGGGTGTCAATTGAATGAGCTTGATGAATTACGGTATCATGCCTACACAAGTTCATCCCTCTACACGGATAAGATGAAGTACCTCCATGACAAGTACATCCACAACAAGGAGTTTAAAGAAGATGATCTTGTGCTTTTGTTCAATTCCCAGTTACGGATGTTTCCGGGCAAGTTGAAGTCAAAATGGAGTGTTCCTTTTGAAGTAGTGAATGTAACCCCCTTTGGTGCTCTAGATTTGAAAAATAAGAAAAATGAGGTATTTAGAGTCAATGGGCACCGGGTTAAGCATTATCTTGGCAAGGTATATCAGCCACATTGTGGCGGTTCTACATTTCAAATGATCGGGAATCTGCGTTGTGCCGCGACGTTAAATTAGGCGCTACTTGGGAGACAACCCATGTCTTTTTCTTTCTCTTGTTTTTCTTATTTAGATTAGATAGGATTTGTTTTGTGCTCACTAGTTTTGAAGTGTATGCAGGAATGGGTGTGCATTGCAGGGATTGTGCAAGAAAATTTGGCTAAGTGTCACAAAAAGTGCGGACCGCATTGACACTCTGCGGCCACACAATTCTGTGTGCGGTCGCACAACTAGAAGATCACAAAATGCATGTTCTCTGAAGTTTGGCCTATCAACATTCATTTAAAAGTGCGGCAGCACACATTTTTGTGCGGTCTGCACTCAATTTTTTGCGGACCGTAGAAATTCTTCACAGGAGCGGGTAAGGAGTACGGACCGCACTCAAAATTGTGTGGCCGAACTCAGGTAAATTCTGGGCCAGATGGGTCAAAGTATAAATAGGGCCTTACTCAACTTTTTACACTTTACGATCTTTGAACCCTGAAACTAAGCCAGCACAGTGCATATCCCTATTGTTTTCAATCTTCCCTCATTTCATCAGTGTTGAATCTCACATGCATCTTCATTACTGGTATGATAATTTCATCTTTAGGTTATTTCTCTTTTTCTTTGTTTTATTCTTTAATCTAGGGTTAAGTTCATGCCTAATAATGTCAATAGATGGTCATTCTTGCTTATCATCATATAGGTAGCATCCTAAATGTTAATTGGGGCCTGGGTAAGTGACTAAATCATGTTTAATTGCTCAAACTTGTCTAATTTGTGAACAAAAGTTTCAAGAACCCTAAACCAGTGCCGCATAAATTCAAATTGTGTGGCCGCACTCATTTTTGTGCGCTCCGCTCTTTGATCTTTTAGGCCGCACACACTTTTGTGCGGTCCGTAGCTCTCTGAGTTAGGTCATGTGTGTGAATGAATTGTGCGGCCGCACACAAAATTATGCGGTCCGCAGTGGACTTGTGCGGCCGCACTCACTTTTGTGCGGTCTGCACTAATGAAACATCAGAGACTCCGGTTGTTTGAACCTGGGGCTGTGCGGCCACACTCACTTTTGTGCGGTCCGCACTAGGCAGTTCTCGGCCGCACTCACTTTTGTGCGGTCCGCACAGCCTTTTCTGAGATTGATTTACTGCAACTTTCAAGCATGGTTCTGTATACGTTACGAGTTAAAGTATAGCTGATTCCTATTACTATTGTGTTGTAGAAAATGGCTAGATCAAGGGGAAGAGCTGATACATCAAAAGGGAAGGCAGAACCCTCCCGAGGCCGAGGTCGAGGAAAAAGCAACTTACCCCTAGCAATCCAAAGATCAATAATCAAGAAAGCTTTAGCCGACAAAGCTCCCAAACCCTCCGAGACTAGTGAGTATCTCCTATCTGGGTAGGCTTCTGAGGGCAACTCCGTGCAAGCATACCTGGAAGCCCAATTACAATAAATCCCGGGTAGATTCTACTTGGTGGACGATTCATCTTCTGCTGCCAGTTCTTCTGAAGGTTCAGAAGAGGGTAGCCAAGACTCTGAACCCTCTTCCTCACATGCTCCAGCTGCTCCAATTAATTTGGACGATGATGACGATGTCCGGGACGATGGTAGAGGGGGCGATATTAGGAGGTTTAGAGAGATCAAGGAGTCCGGAGATATGGGAAGACAGATTCCTCAGTGCTAATGTCTTTGCAAAGTTTAGAGAATGGTGGCCGCAAAGGTTGCTCACTCTTGAGCGATAATTCTTGATGAAAGATTTGAACAAGCACATCCTAATGTCCTTAGACAATTCTAGGAGCGAAAAGGATGGAAATGCTTCACCAACAACATCCTAGATGCAAATGAGCACCTGGTCAAGGAATTCTACACAAATGTAGCTCATATAAAAAAGGGTACTAAGGTGATAAAAGTGTGAAATCTGAAAATCTGCTTTGACTCCTATGCACTGAACAAATATGTGGGGTTTGAAGAAGTAGAAGCAATGAAATACTTGGAAAAGCTAGCTATGGGTGATGCAACTCGTCCGTGGCTAGCTGAGATTCTAGCAATCCAAGGGGCAACACCTCTGTAGCTTACAGCAGGGGTTCCAATAGTCCGAGCCACCCTAAACTTTGAAGCAAAAGGGTGGCAGACATTCGTGTGCAGCCGCATTGATACATGCCTCAATGAGAACAATCTCCCACCCGTGCAGTTTTGGTGGCATCCATTATGGCTGGGTATCCGATTAATGTTGGTTCCATCATGTCCACCAACATCACTTTAGCTGTCCAAAAGGGTGAAAGATCCTATCCGTACCCGAACTTCCTCATAGAATACTTCAAGGATCAAGGGGTGGAGCCGAGGCATTATGATTCCGAAGTAAAGGCAAAGAAGTCTTTCTTATGGTACTTCAGGGAGCTAACAACCCGAAATTTAAGGGTAATGCCAGTAGTGGTTACTTATTCGGCGGCTGAGCCTTCAGCATTTGCATTACCTCCCACAGTAGCCGGCCCTTCCACCGGGACAAAAGACATGCCACCATCTTTCTCTGCCAGACTATCAATGCCATTATCAGTGCCAGCCTCATCTACATATCCTCAGACTGTGCTGCAAGTCTCTCAAACATTGGCGAGTCTCAACAACTGGATGCAGGTAGCTACTACAAAGCTGACTGACATATCCAGTGCTGTTGCAGCATAGTCCTCCGCCCCAACAGTCCCAGCAGAGCCACAGGTACCTCCGTCAGCGGAGGAAACATTGAAGAAGATTCTGAACAACTAGAAGACTATTATGGATACTCTAGTGATGCATGGGAAGGTCATTAAGGATTTGGGCAAACAAGTCAAGAAGATGTGTAGGTCTCAGGCATCAAAGAAGTCGGTGGAGAAGCTGAGCAAAGAGATTGAAAAGATTGCATCTGCTGGAGATCTACAACTAGATTTACTTATGGAGAGTGACCCAGCAGCACCCGCAGCAGTACCTGAGGCACTAGAGGCAGCAACCGGCCAGTCTGAGGAGATGATCTAGATGCTCAGAAACCCAGTTGTCCCTCAGCCAGGAGATGATGAGATTCGGCTAAAGGAGACCGAGGGTGCTGTGGATGTAATGGAGACTGAGACCACATAGGGAGTTTTCTTCACTCTCTACCTTTCCCTATTCTTGTTTTTGTTAAGCATTGGGGACAATGCTTATTTTCATTTGGGGGGTGGTCTATTTTGATTGATTGAAATTGACATTTGGAATGTAATAACTATTACACTATTTTCTTTTTTCTTTATTTTCTCTTTGGTATGTATATTTATTCTCCCCATTTGATGTATATATTCATTTTACTTCAGTTTGTATATTCGTAGCTTCTTTACTTTGTCTTTCTCAGTAGTCTAACTTCTTATTTGCTTTAGTAGCTTCTTTTTAATTTGTTAGCTTCTTTTTCATTTAAGTGAACAATAAGCCTTTGGTTTTCTTAATGCCACGGTTCTTTCCAAAGGTGGATTTGACGTGGTGGCTTTTCCCAATGATGGATGGCATGATAACTGTGACGACCCGGCCGGTCGTCTTAAGAATTAACGCCCCGATCCCCTATTAACTGCTTCCCCCAAGTTCATTTCTGCTAGTCTGGTTTGCCGGGACGTTCGGTGTTGGGTTTCAGTGAGTTTTGGGACACTTAGTCCCTAAATGAGAGCGTAAGTGTTGAAAAGTGGTCCGTAGTCGGAACAGTTGGAAAGGCGACCTCGGAATGGAAATCCGATGGTTCCGTTAGCTCCTTTAGGTGATTTCGGGGTTGGGAGCGTGTTCGGAATATATTTTGGAAGTCCGTAGCTCATTTAGGCTTGGAATGCCGAAGTTTGAGTTTTTGAAGTTTCCGGTCCGATAGCGAGTTTTTGATCCAAGGGTCGGATTGGAATTCGCAAAGTTGCAGTAGCTCCGTCATGTCATTTGGGACGTGTGTGCAAAATTGTAGGTCATTCAGACGTGTTTTGGTTAGGTTTTTGATCGAAAGTGTATTTTGATGAAATGTGAATTTCTTAGTCTCAAATCCATGATTTAATCGAGTTTCCGACGTTGTTTTAGGTGGTTTAGGGATTGGTACAAGTTTGAATGAGGTATTAGGTGTTATTGGTGCTTTGGTTGAGGTCCCGGGGGCCTCGGGTGTGTTTTCGGATGCTCAACGGGCAATTGTTGGTGTTGGAAAAGTGTACAACAGCTGAAGGTTTCTGTCATCTGGTATTTCCGCTTCTGCGGCTTGGAAACCGCAGAAGCGACTTTTGGTCATCCTCCAGGAACCCGCAGAAGCGGTAGGATTTCCGCAGAAGCGGATCCGCTTCTGCGAGATGGGAACCGCAGAAGCGAAAGATGGGATTTTAAAGGAAACCACAGAAGCGGCCAGAGTTCCGCATAAGCGGGACTGCAGAAGCGGTCCCTTGACCGCAGAAGCGGTATTCACAGTTCTGAAAAAGGGAGTTTCGAGGGTTGAGTTTCAAAAGTTGGAAAAAATCAATTGAGAGCTCGGGAGAGGGCTATTTCGAGTGGGTTTTGAAGAGAAGATCATTGGGTAACGTTTCTTTAATCCTTTCTAGTCATATTTCATCATTATATCGCTAAATCCATCATCTAATTTCGAATTTGGAATCAAAATTGGGGAAAACTTCATAGGCTAAACTATTGGGTTTTGAGTGGGTGTTTGACCTCCGATTTGGGAGATTTTTATATGGTTAGACTCGTGAGAGTACAAGGGTTCTGAAAATGTAAAAATTATTCGATTTCGAGATGTTGGCCTGAGGGGCGTTTTGGTCTTTTTGCCTAATTTCGCGCTTTAGCTTTGAATTAAATAGTAGAATCCGTTGTTGAGATGTTATTTACAATGTGTGATTTAATTGAATAGATTTGGGCCATTTGGAGCCAGTACTCGTGGCAAGAACGTGGTTGCTAGTTGATTTTAGCCGGTTCGAGGTAAGTATCTTGCCTAACCTTGTGTGGGGGACTTACCCTTAGGATTTGAGTCTTCTTTGTTGATTGTATTCCTTGTACGCGAGGTGACGAGCGCGTGCTCGGATTTATTTGTGGAAAATTTGTCCCTTTTAGGCTCTTAGATCCTTGTAGTCACCGAATATGAAGTTGTTCTTGATACGATTGAGTTCCCTGTTATTAGCTTCACCTTTACATGTCTTACTTGGAATTTATTTGCCCTTTTTGGCTTATTCTTGTTGCCTGATTGACCTTTACTTGTTTCACTGTAGACATTACCCTTCTATAGTCACATTATCATTCCTAACTGCTTGTCTTTATTTGGAAAGCGTTATCTTTATCTCTCGTGTAATTAGTTGGTCTTAATTGGAAAGACGTTAGATATCCTATGTCTAGTTGATATTTCCTTAATTGTAATTATTTGATTCATGTTAACTTCCTTGTTGTTGAACTTAGTATTATGGAATCGTTGTTTCATATTATTTCTCCCATGTTTAGTTGTTCTTATTGCGCTTAGTATTTCTCTGTTACGGTTATTCCTTGTGAGTTAGTTGTACCGTCTTACGGTGAATGGAAATACCTGAGTTGATTCTCTTGCTTTGTTCTTGTATATATTGTCATTTGTTGTGTTGTACTTGAGACTGTGATGCACGAGGTTTCTTCCGTGTGGTTGTTGATACTGTGATGCACGAGGTTTCTGCCGTGTGGTGTTTGATACTGTGATGCACGAGGTTTCTGCCGTGCGGCTGTTGGTACTGTGATGCACAAGGTCTCTGCCATGCGGTTGTTGTTGAAGGGTTGCACGAGGTCTTTGCCGTGCTATTGTTGCTATTGATGTGTTGCACATGCGGCGTAATAAGGCGGGATATGTTATATGCTTATATATGGGTTGCGCATGTGGCGGAATAAGGTGGGAACATTGTGATGCACGTGTGGCGAAATAAGGTGGTGCTTATTATATTATTCTTTGCACACGTGGCGAAATAAGGTGGGCTATGTCAGGGGTTGATTGTAGAGAATTGTGACGGCCAGTGGAGGCATTCCTATTTGTCTAATAATGTGATTGTGGGTTGCTTACCTGTATGAGCTTTACCGCTTGGTAGTTGTGAGGAAACATCGTACGTGCGGTCCATTTCTCCTTTTTCATGTTGCTAGTTGGTAAATATTCTTGTTAAAAGCACTTGCACAAGCATACACATAATTGGACATCCCCATTAGAAGTGAATTCCTTCCGATCCTACTAAGGGTGGAGATACGCCTTCGTTATCCATTATATATATGAGAGTGGCCCTAATTGGCCAGTTAGTTGTCAGTATAAATGTGAGATTGATGAGGCACAGGGTGCCAAGTGATAGATTTAAGATGCTGGGTTTTTCGTGAGTTGTGGTTTGTCCGAGATTTTGATAAAAATTGTGGAAGGAGTTGATGAAGACCTTATGTGATCATCATTGTAGGATATGAGTTATTGACTTGTTTTCCCCTTGCTGTGTTGTGACCTTAGGATTTGGATTAAGATTCTGCCGTCATTTCGTATCATTATTTATTATAGTCTTGTTGTTACTTGTTGCCTTTTTTTTTCCTTATCGTGAATTGTAGCACTCATAGTCATTCATGCAGTCTTTACATGTTATATATCATTTCCATTATTCCTATGATTATACTGTTTATTTGACCGGTAGGTGCCTTGACTGTTCCTCGTCACTACTCTACCGAGGTTAGTCTTGATACTTACTGGGCACCGCCGTGGTGTGCTCATGCTACTCTTCTGCACATTTTTGTTGTGCAGATATAGGTACTCCCACTCAGTTCTGTCAGGCTTGGAAGGAGGTGTAATGGTAGAGACTTCGAGGTATATCTGCTATGTCCGCAGACCGAGAAGTCCCGTTCCAGCTTTCTGTAATAAGTATAGCTCTTTCAGTATTTCTCCCGTATATAGACATTCTTGAGTCAGAGCCTCTTATGTATCCCTTAGCTTGTGATTTGTGAGTTTCCGGGTTTCGGTAATGTTGTTAGCTTCGAGAATTGTTGTGGTATGTGCCGAGCGGCACCTTAAACACCATTTTATTTTTCTAGTTCAGTTTTATTTACTTTCTTCCGCAACTATGGTTTATCTTCCGCATTGTTAGGCTTACCTAGTCGTAGGGACTAGGTGCCGTCACGACATGTTCACGGAGGGCGAACTGGGGTCGTGACAAGTTGGTATCAGCGCTCTAGGTTCATAGGAGTCACAGATCACAAGCCGGTTATTAGAGTCTCGTGGATCGGTGCGGAGACGTCTGTACTTATCTGCGAGAGGCTATGTAACCGTTAGGAAAATTCCACTTCATTTGATTTCCCTGTCGTGCGAGATTTTTGACATCCACAATCCTAAACCTCTATCTTCTACTCTCTCACAGATGGTGAGGACATGTACTACCCGAGGTGATCAGGCACCCGCGCCCCCTGCTGCAGCCGTTGGAGGTCGGGGCCGGGGTAGAGTTCAAGGACGTGCACGTGGTGCAGTGAGAGCACCTGCGCAAGCTGCCGCCGAGGTACCACCAGCAGATCCAGCTGGAGTCCAGGCACCTGACACGCCTACTGCTACTACTACTCCAGCCCTTCAGGAGACTTTGGCACAGTTCATGAGTATGTACACCACTTTGGCTCAGGCAGGATTGCTTCCCCTTGCTGCAACCACATCCCAGGCCGGAGGAGGAGCACAGACTCCCGCCGCCTGCACTCCTGAGCAGCGAGCACATGTTGAGCAGGTCCCAGAGATTATTCCTGTGCCGCCTGCGACACCAGTTCAGCCCGAGGGCATGGCAGCGGCTTCCGAGCAGGAGCAGATGAGACTAGAGAGGTTCAAGAAGTATGATCCTCCGGTGTTCAGTGGATTAGCATCAGACGATGCCTTGGGGTTTCTTGGTGAGTGTTACCGTATTCTCCGTACTATGGGTATCTCTGGATCGAGCGGGGTTTCTTTCACTACTTTTCAGCTTCGAGGAGCCGCCTATGATTGGTGGCGCACGTATGAGTTAGACAGCCCAGACGAGGCAGCTTCACTGACTTGGACCCAGTTTTCAGATATGTTTCTGAGAGAGTTTGTTCCTTAGAGTCTCAGGGATGCATGGCGCGCGGAGTTTGAGCATTTGCGTTAGGGTGCTATGACCGTCTCGGAGTATGCTGTCTGTTACACCAGTTTGGCTAGACATGCCTCAGCCTTGGTTTCTACTGTTCGCGAGAAGGTTCGCCGGTCCATTGAAGGGCTTATTCCTAGCATCAGGTCCAGCATGGCCCGTGAGTTGGAGATGGACATTCTGTATCAGCAGGTGGTGAACATTGCTAGGAGGATAGAGGGTATGCATGCTAGAGAGAGAGAGGGCAGGCAGGGTCATGAGAGAGAGAGCAGACGAGATCAGGAGAGAGAGTTTGAGGAGGCGAGGAGTCCTCGTAGACCGAGGAGATATACTGGTCCTTATTTTGGAGGCAGGGTGCGTCATGGTAGAGGTTTTGCAGGTCAGCCAGTTCAGTTTGCGTTTCAGGCTTTGCATGGTGACTCAGGTGTTCATGGGTCTCGGAGTACCCGTATCGCACAGTTCCCACCGTCTCGTCAGCAGAGAGGGTGCTTTGAGAGTGGAGATTCTAGCCACATGGTGAGAGATTGTCCCAGACTTCGGACCGATGTGTCACATCGAGGTATTCAGGCCGGTAGAGAGCGCCCAAGAGGGGGAGGCCCAGCTCGTTGATGGGTTTCATATAGTAGGTTTGAGGCCGGTGCGCCAGCTAATGTCACTCAGGTACGAATTCAGTTTGTTATAGAGGGGCACTATCTGTAGTTCTTCACAGTTCTGCTTATTGGAGCGAGTCTCCTTGTTTGTTGTTCCATTTATGGGAGCGTTTCATGATTTGTACTCTGTTACGTGATTATTCTGTTAGGAGGTTCTATGAGTGATAGCCGTGTCTATCGTCCGTTTCTAGCTGTTGTCGAGAGTTATGAGGCTAGCAGTAAATTCATGTTGTCTGTTCCGGTAGGTTTGATGTGGTCTCTAAGTATTCTTGGTTACGAGCTGTGATTTCTATGCTCCACTGGTGTTGGAGCCAGCCTGTGTTGTAATTTGTGGACGGAATTGATCTAGTGAGAGTCTCTAGATGGGTTGATGTGTGCCCTACTTGTGATTCAGTAATGAGGGCGGGACCCTCGTGATTTCAGGTGTTTTGATATGTTGAGACCGGGCTGTGTACTGCGGTGAGAGTTATATCGGTATAAGATCCTTGTGAGTCTTTTATATGCTTTCATTCTTTCTTGTTAGATGTTTTTGTCGATTTGTGTTTTAGAAGAATTTGTGCTAGTTTGATTTGCTTGTTAGTTCCCTTATGTGTTTCCTTTCTCATATTCAGTCATTTCCGTTCTATGCTTCTTGAGTTTTAGCTTGTGGGGTGTGTACCCGTTGGTGTTGGCTGAGATTTGATTATTCGGGTGTTTTGTTATGCGGTTTTCGTGGTTATTGTGTCATCGCCAGTGTTGTGGAGGTTTGAAAAGAGTGCCTGTTGAATATGAGGCTTATGGCCGGTACGGATTTGATCTCAGGCAAGTATTGCTATCAAAAATGTTATTGTGGGCCTATGTGTGATGTGGCATGTTATGTGGTTGTACCCTGTGTGTGTTGGCTGGTATTGAAGTAGCTGGTTGAGACTGATACCGGATATGAATGTAGGATCGGGTCTTTTGGAAATGGATGGAAGGTAAGAATTCTGGCTTGTAAGCTTAGTGGTATTGCTAGGAAGGCTAAAGTTCAGTTGAGATGGTGTCGTCATGCTTAAGTGGATTGGGGTGACGTGGGATCACCCGCGGGTATATGTTGGAAGTGCACACTTAGTGACTTGAGGACTTCAGGTATGTCTCTATGCTCGTTCGAGGACGAACGAATGTTTAAGTGTAGGAGGATGTGACGACCCGGCCGGTCGTCTTAAGAATTAACGCCCCGGTCCCCTATTAACTGCTTCCCCTAAGTTCATTTCTGCTAGTCTGGTTTGCCGGGACGTTCGGTGTTGGGTTTCAGCGAGTTTTGGGACACTTAGTCCCTAAATCAGAGCTTAAGTGTTGAAAAGTGATCCGTAGTCGGAACAGTGTGAAGACGACCTCAGAATGGAAATCCGATGGTTCCGTTAGCTCCGTTAGGTGATTTCGGGGTTGGGAGCGTGTTCGGAATGTATTTTGGAAGTCCGTAGCTCATTTAGGCTTGGAATGCCGAAGTTTGAGTTTTTGAAGTTTCCGACCCGGTAGCGAGTTTTTGATCTGAGGGTCGGATTGGAATTTCGAAAGTTGCAGTAGCTCCGTCATGTCATTTGGGACGTGTGTGCAAAATTTCAAGTCATTCGGACGCGTTTTGATTAGGTTTTTGATCGAAAGTGTATTTTGATGAAATGTGAAGTTCTTAGGCTCAAATCCATGATTTAATCGAGTTTCCGACGTTGCTTTAGGTGGTTTAAGGATTTGTACAAGTTTGAATGAGGTATTAGGTGTTATTGGTGCTTTTGGTTGAGGTCCCGGGGGCCTCGGGTGTGTTTTCGGATGCTCAACGGGCAATTGTTGGTGTTGGAAAAGTGTACAGCAGCTGAAGGTTTCTGTCATCTGGTATTTCCGCTTCTGCGGCTTGGGAACCGCATAAGCGGCCTTGGCTTCGCAGAAGCGACTTTTGGTCATCCTCCAGGAACCCGCAGAAGCGGTAGGATTTCCGCAGAAGCGGAAGTTGGGATTTTAAAGGAAGCCGCAGAAGCGGCCAGAGTTCCGCTGCGGTCCCTTGACCGCAGAAGCGGTATTCACTGTTCAGAAAAGGGAGTTTCGAGGGTTGAGTTTCAAAAGTTGGAAAAATCAATTGAGAGCTCGGGAGAGGGCGATTTCGAGTTGGTTTTGAAGAGAAGATCATTGGGTAACGCTTCTTTAATCCTTTCTAGTTATATTTGATCATTATATAGCTAAATCCATCATCTAATTTCGAATTTGGAATCAAAATTAGGGAAAACTTCATAGGCTAAACTATTGGGCTTTGAGTGGGTGTTTGACCTCCGATTTGGGAGATCTTTATATGGTTAGACTCGTGAGAGTACGAGGGTTCTGAAAATGTGAAAATTATTCGATTCCGAAACGTTGGCCTGAGGGGCATTTTGGTCTTTTTGCCTATTTCGCGCTTTAGCTTTGAATTAAATAGTAGAATCCGTTGCTTGAGATGTTATTTACAATGTGTGATTTAATTGAATAGATTTAGGCCATTTGGAGCCGAGTACTCGTGGCAAGAACGTGGTTGCTAGTTGATTTTAGTCGGTTCGAGGTAAGTATCTTGCCTAACCTTGTGTGGAGGACTTCCCCTTAGGATTTGTCTTCTTTGTTGATTTTATTCCTTGTACGCGAGGTGACGAGTGCGTGCTCGGATTTATTTGTGGAAAATTTGCCCCTTTTAGGCTCTTAGATCCTTGTAGTCACCGAATATGAAGTTGTTCTTGATACAATTGAGTTCCCTGTTATTAGCTTCACCTTTACAAGTCTTACTTGGAATTTATTTGCCCTTTTTGGCTTATTCTTGTTGCCTGATTGACTTTTACTTGTTTCCTTGTAGACATTACCCTTCTATAGTCACATTATCATTCCTAACTGCTTGTCTTTATTTGGAAAACATTAATTCTATCTCTCGTGTAATTAATTGGTCTTAATTGGAAAGACGTTAGATATCCTATGTCTAGTTGATATTTCCTTAATTGTAATTATTTGATTCATGTTAACTTCCTTGTTGTTGAACTTAGTATTATGGAATCGTTGTTTCATATTATTTCTCCCTTGTTGAGTTGTTCTTATTGCGCTTAGTATTTCTCTGTTACGGTTATTCCTTGTGAGTTAGTTGTACCGTCTTTTGGTGAACGGAAATACCTGAGTTGATTCTCTTGCTTTGTTCCTGTATATATTGTTGTGTTGTACTTGACTGTGATGCACGAGGTTTCTGCCGTGCGGTTGTTGATACTGTGATGCACGAGGTTTCTGCCATGCGACTGTTGGTACTGTGATGCACGAGGTCTCTGCCGTGCGGTTGTTGTTGAAGGGTTGCACGAGGTCTTTGCCGTGCTATTGTTGCTATTGATGTGTTGCACATGCGGCGTAATAAGGCGGGATATGTTATATGCATATATATGAGTTGCGCATGTGGCGGAATAAGGTGGGAACATTATGATGCACGTGTGGCGAAATAAGGTGGTGCTTATTATATGATTCTTTGCACACGTGGCGAAATAAGGCGGGCTATGTCAGGGGTTGATTGTAGAGAATTGTGACGGCCTGTGGAGGCATTCCTATTTGTTTAATAATGTGATTGTGGGTTGCTTACCTGTATGAGCTTTACCGCTTGGTAGTTGTGAGGAAACATCGTACGTGCGGTCCGTTCTCCTTTTTCATGTTGCTAGTTGGTAAATATTCTTGTTAAAAGCACTTGCACAAGCATACACGTAATTGGACATCCCCATTAGAAGTGAATTCCTTCCGATCCTACTAAGGGTGGAGATACGCCTTCGTTATCAATTATATATGTGAGAGTGGCCCTAATTGGCCAGTTAGCTGTCAGTATGAATGTGAGATTGATGAGGCACAGGGTGCCAAGTGATAGATTTCAGATGTTGGGTTTTTCGTGAGTTCTGATTTGTCCGAGATTTTGATAAAATTGTGGAAGGAGTTGAATAAGACATTATGTGATCATCATTGTAGGATATGAGTTATTGACTTGTTTTCCCCTTGCTGTGTTGTGACCTTAGGATTTGGATTAAGATTCTGCCGTCATTTCGTATCATTATTTATTATAGTCTTGTTGTTACTTGTTGCCCTTTTTCCCTTATCGTGAATTGTAGCACTTGTAGTCATTCATGCAGTCTTTACATGTTATATATCGTTTCCATATTCCTATGATTATACTGTTTATTTGACCGGTAGGTGCCTTGACTGTTCCTCATCACTACTCCATCGAGTTTAGTCTTGATACTTACTGGGCACCGCCGTGGTGTGCTCATTCTACTCTTCTGCACATTTTTGTTGTGCAGATACAGGTACTCCCACTCAGTTCTGTCAGCCTTGGAAGGAGGCGTATCGGTAGAGACTTCGAGGTATATCTGCTACGTCCGCAGACTGAGGAGTCCCTTTCCAGCTTTCTGTAATAAGTATAGCTCTTTCAATATTCCTCCCTTATATAGATATTCTTGAGTCAGAGCCTCTTATGTATCTCTTAGCTTGTGATTTGTGAGTTTTCGGGTTTTGGGAATGTTGTTAGCTTCGAGAATTGTTGTGGTATGTGCCGAGCGGCACCTTAAACACCGTTTTATTTTTCTAGTTCAGTTTTGTTTACTTTCTTCCGCAATTATGGTTTATCTTCCGCATTGTTAGGCTTACCTAGTCGTAGGGACTAGGTGCCATCACGACATGTTCACGGAGGGCGAACTGGGGTCGTGACAAGGGGAAAGGCTTCTGCGCGAACTTCTTCGAATCCAAACCCTTTAGAATCGGGGGTGCCGGTATTTGGTCAACCCGCTAGTTGTATGTTTCTACCTTTTGTCATAAGCCTCGATTTTTTTTCACCTGATTCAATCTGTTTAGTGAGCTCCTCGATCATTTTCATAATAGCAGGGTCAGCCCCCGAATTATTGGTGTTCGATCTCTCTGGTATAGGTTCGACCCTTCGAACAGTTTCTGGTTCAGGCTCTAGTTCGATCCCACTTGGAGCTCGATGCTGATTCTGTAGTTGCGCTATAGCGGCTTGATGTGCCTGTAACATTTCAAATATCAATTGGAGGCTAACTCCACCGTCCTCTCTGCCCTGCGTACCTCGACCACCTGATCGAACTTCCCTGCGTACGCTACCTTCGGGATCAACGCCCAGATTTGCATTTAGGGCGATATGCGAACTGACATCGACGGGGTCTGTGATTGGTACTCCCTCGTGTCCAGCCAGAGTCACTTCGATCCCTGGGGCGGCTACATTATCGTTTTCTCCATGGAAACCGAGGCCGTTATCGGTGTGAGTGGGTACTGCTTGCGAGTTAGGCATGTTGATCCTGAAATCAAAAAACACTCACAAGAACAAGCGTAGAGTAGTGTGTGTTACGAGAATTAATACCAGGCAATCACTATTATCCTCAGCCCTACGGTGGGCGCCAAACTGTTTACCCTTAAAATTGGATAACAATTAAACTTATAACGTGGTTTTAAGGACGCGTGATTTCACCTAATACCAATTGATAAATGTAAAGATTAGTAATAGAAATTAAAAACAAGATAAAGCAAACAAATGTTTGAACAAAATTCAGCCCTCGAGGTTGAATACCCTCGAGCTAATTTGTGCAAGAACAATTATAATATAACAAGCTGATGAACAAGAATATGAACTAAAGGAAAGGCGTTATATTGCTTTGATATCTCAAAGTGTAAGGTGTTTACAAAATGATTAGAACCCTCTTTATATAGTAGAGGAATCCTATCTATGGTACAATTCTAATTAGGGAAGTAAATCCCGTGATTAGCCTATACAATCGCCCTTGATTTGATTTGTTCTGGGATTTCCGCCGAGATCTTCGACCGGTCACGGATATCTCGCTTTTCCGTTATTGCGCTTTGCTCGAAGTCTGCCATATTTGGTGTCGATCGCTGCTGGCCTCGATCTCGACAGGCACCTCGATTGTCGAACTCGATACCTTGTCTTCGTGCTCTGATCTGATCCACTACGAGGCTGACCCTCTATGCAATTTCCTGGTCTTGATCAAATAGTAAAATCGGATAGGACCAGTTTTAACCGTATATATTAAAATCTTTCAGAGTTCAATGATGCCTAATTACTCAAAGAGAGAATCAAAGTCTCTTGCAGTTGCAACATCACTAAACGAAACAGAAATGAGCCACAATCTCATGTGTCAATATTCACAATCAATATGGATCTTATATAAGTTGGTTTGTCTACCGATTCATTTACTTAGAGTTAGATGAGAGATGGATCATATTGAAAGTGATTTTACTTTAAGTTTCTGATTAGATTTATTCTAAATTTTTTTTAAATTTTGGAGTGAATTAATCGAGCCCGGCCTTTTGAACGAAAAACCTCATCATTATTACGATCCGCCAAAAGGACGGATGAATCTGGCCCAGGGTTACTCGATATCTTCGGCAAAATTCAAGCACGAGCGGGTCGAGGGGGCCCAACGTAAAGGGGTATGTATATACACTCAGGAACTCCTCTACGTAAGTTGTGATATCCTCCTCGCGAGAAGGTATTTGCAGAACGACCTTCTTTTCCTATTTACACTCTCTCCTCACAGCATCGAGGTGATTTTCCTCAATTGACCTTATGTATCTCGATGCATGCTCTCGACGGCCGGTGACGTCGGGAGGGTTCTCGACTATAAAGTCCTTTTTTAAGGAAAATTTGCTCGGTACGATCTCGTGAAGTGTCGACGGTTTACCACCGACCGGACGGGAAGTAGAAGTAGAGTTTCCTTCTTTTTGAGGAACGGACTTGGAAGTTTTTGCCATCGGATCTTTAGAAAAGGAAGGAAGAAGTGAAAAAACTGGCGAGGTTTTGAGCCAATACGGCGGAGGAAATGGTGGTGAAAAGGAAACGTATAGAGGAAAATAGGTGTTGCAAGGTGGGAAAGTCCTTAAAGAGAAGAGAAAACAAGTATATATAGATGAAGGCGGCGATGGTTCATTAATATTGATGGCCGACCGGCTCTGACGTGCATTTATTGATTTTGGGGAAGAGAACCGACGGGACGCTTCGGTCATTTCAACGCTTACGTAATAAGAGTGATGCCATCATAAAGGACTTCGGGAATTCCAATCGTTTCATATCATTTCATTCTAAGAAACGTGGGGACTATCTGTATACGATCGAATCGGAGAGCTCGATTTCGAGAACTTAACGGTGCCCCGGGCTCGAGATCGGGCGGCATGAAGTAAAGGCCAGATCTGACTGGAAAATGCACACCTCGAAGGAGCAAAGCGGAGACCCGTCATGATCTACCTAGGGGACAGTACAATGTCGATGACACTCAAGAAAGAGCGGGAATTTCTCAAGGACACGTGGGTCAGGGCATAAATTATAAGATAAGATTTGTACGAAATAGTACGAGTCCGTACTAGGTTGTCATACAGCTGTACCAATAGAATTCTTTACCATAATTAGGAATGTACCATATTAGGGTTTTTCCCTCCTATATAAAGAAGACTCCAATCATTTGTAAACATTATCTCATTCACTGCAATAGAATATTTTACTCTGCTTTTCTCGTTTACCATGCTCCACAATTGTTCTTCAGTTTTATTGTTTTAGTTTATTGTTCATACTTTATTAGCTCTTAACTCACCTCAAGGCTCCCGAGACAACCCAGCTTGAGGTCCCCGTTGCTCTAACAATACTGGTTTGGTTCATCAATTCTTCTTACTTAAACCTAATATTACTTGTATATTCACTAGTATTGGAATAAATCACATATCTTTAAAACCACAAATTACCTTTAATTGTTACTCACATTTTTCGAGGTAAACAAATAATAACAACAACAACAACAACAAGAAGAAGAAGAAGAAGAAGAAGAAATAGGAAAAAAGGCCTGAAGTTGTTTAAACAATAAATACAAGTTTTAAGAAAAAAAAATGAGTACATACTAAATGGGGAACTAGAGCGTCCCATCCAATTTTTAAGGCATAAATGCATAATCTTCCTCCCTCTTCCTTAATCTATTAATGATGATAGTGAATAAGCCAACAAGGAAAAATCAGTAACAAAGTAATACGATCTTGAGTAGTGTAGAACTAACAATTCAGTGAATAAATTAATAGAATTCAAATATAATATTACTAAAAAAATCTGCAAGTGTTTGTATGAAGAAACAAGTGCAACAATATAAAGGAAAAATTATACGACATAGCAAATATATACATTATATTTATCGTTCGTAGTGATACTTTTGAAAAACTATCATTCACAGCTCTATTTGAATTTTATAACTAATCCACATATAATACTTTGATTTTATTACATGTGGATTTTATTTTTCTGTAATATTGCCTTGGTTGTATTCGTTGCACGAATGAATACAGTAGGTACATGTCGTATCATTTATATACATCCATGTATTTTGCCTTAGTTTTATTCGTCAGCGAACGAACATAGTTGATACACGTTGTATTCGTTGCGCGAACGAATACAATTGACACACGTTGTATTCGTTACACATCTAAATATAAATAATACATGCTGATAACAATTGAACAGTAACTACGAATGAAAATTAGGTAAAATATAATTATATATGGTATTTAAGCTCTAAATTATAATGTTTTATGAAAATTCATCTAAAAAAAACGTATGCACTTTTTTGACATAATTAACCCGACTGAAGAAACCATATGAGTTGTGACACTTCACTTGCAAAAGCCTAAGCTTACCCAAAAAAGAAGAAAAAATAAATTGGGCTTGAGAAGTGGACATGGACTTCTGAGATGCCATTGGGCTGATTGTGTTGGGCCTTATCTCGCTCAACACCCGCCCCAACTTGGAGAGTGAATGAATTCGGAATTGAAAAAATCTTAGTAGCTTTGGTTACTTGAGTTTTCACCTTATCGGTGAGGGTTCGATTTCTCAATTTGTAACCATTTCCCTATTACTTGAGGTTTCACCTTATTCGCTTGAATTAGTGACGAATTATTTCATTACAAATATTATTTTTTTTTTGTAGTGCTTTTACTCATCTCACTTGAAAGCCTTCCTACGGAAAATACTTACCCGCACCGGGTGTTTACACCAAACCGATAGATATATGACATGTGTCTTGTATATGGACTTCAATCATTTAACCATGGTAAATTACATGCATTCTCATCTAATTAAATTAATTAACCATAGTGAGTTAATACAGTTTGGTGTAAACACCCGGTATGGGTAAGTATTTTCCGCCTTGCTACCATCTTTTGTTTTCCCTTCCATCTTATTCTCGGGATATATTTGAATTTTTATATTTGAATTTTTTGGGAGTGCCAACTTGAAATGGTCTTTATTTCTCTCCTTTAATTTAATTTAATTTCCTCCTCTTAACTATGTTCAATCATCACCTAATTAGTAACTGCTTTGACAATGACTTTAAGTATATAAGAACATTTCCAAATCACCAATTTTGGCTTGATGTTTATTGGTAAAAGTATAGTACAACCATATATTCCTCGCAGCAAAAATAGAAGGGACGAAAGGCCACTTCTAATAAATTGGTCGTATATAGTTGTATTTTGACCTTAATACAACATTGTATGCTGTAATCCAGGCTGTTTTGGCATACTCCCTTCTTCCAATTTATGTGGACATGTTTGACTGGGCACGGAATTTAAGAAAAAATGAAGATTTTTGAAATTTGTGATACTAAACAAGTCAAAAAGAGTCCCAGAGTATTTGTGTGGTTATAAAAGCTTCTCATTAGGAGTAGAATTGTAAGTTTAAGCTAAATTTTTACCAAATTTAGAAAGGGGTCATTCTTTTTTTAACGAACCAAAAAGGAAATAGGTTCACATTAACTTGAACATAGGGAGTACTATTTTACACTAGTGGATGTCTAATATTAAAATTTGAAATGCTTCTTATTGGGTTACGCGGTGAAATAAGTAGTAATAAAAATCACTGATAATATCTAAATTTTGAAACCAGTTTAGGTGAATTCTTCGACCTTCATCTTCAAGAATGAAAATTGACAATTACTTGTAGTTGTGAAAATACTAGTATTGTATATTTGTTTAGAATCTTAAAGCTGCAACGATTAATGGACTAAAACCATGATAAACTCATGAATATATTCCCTTAAAATGTGATATCAACATTGTATTGGTCTAAATTTGGCGACTTGGTAGTAATAGATAAACGAGACCAAGGACGGGGTCGACCGCGGTGTAATAGCAGGAGGCCGCTCTCGAGAGTGTTGATGCCAAGGATGGGTGATCACGCCCAACTCTAGTCCTAAAAAGGATAAACGGTCGCTGCAAATATAATCCGGTCTAAAAGTCCGGAGTCGAATCCCACAAAGAACTAAGGCTTAGCTATATCTGTTTAATATCACTAAGAAGACAAGTTTGAACAATTTCCTAAATTATAAAGATTGAGATTTATATTTCTAATTAACTAGCATATACTACAAAGCGGTAAAATTATCAACTAACGAGACAAAGGATTGGAGACTAAATTAAGGAGATCTAGAGTTATGATTTCCCTAATTGTCGAAATCCTTACAACTATGTTCCCTATAATTTCGCCGATGTATTCTCTACTAATCGCGAGCTCTTTAGGTGCCGTAATTCTCTCTCGAGCAACTACAACAATTTACTAGACATATTCTCTCGAACTACGCTAGTAGGCTTCATCTAACCGCTCACTATGACCACGTCAAGGCTTTGTTATTTCTAAACCTACCTTTAAACCCAATGTATTGATTTCTCACATACGTTAGGAGTGACGTTGTTCAACAACTACCTAAATATGTACTCTCTCTCGAGCAGTACACACTAAATAGGCACGGTCAATTCATGGCCATTCAATCAACAACAATAAACACGTAGTTGAACAAGTGGAGAAATCCAATGGCTCAATTATATAAAAACATAACAAGAATTTATCCTACAAAAGGTTCCATCAAAACACTAGAAAACGAATTAGCTATTCATAATAATATGTGAAACTACAATACTAAAAGTCATAACCAATAATAAAAGATAGGAAGAGGAAGGAAAAACTCGTAAAAGAATTTCCCGCCTTGCTCCTATTGTGTTCTTGCCTCCTTAGGTCGAATCTTCGGTCTCCTTACATCTAAATTATGTCAAAAGTGTGTCCAACCTCTTAAAATACCATTTTTCTATGTATATATACCAAGTAGGGCCGGACCCAAACAATTATACCTTCTCCTACGCGAAAAAGGACAATTTTTTCACGTCTGGACAGCCGCGGCCGCGGTCAACCGCGGTACGAATGCGGTATTTGGCAAGTATACTGCCTCAGCCCGCCTCAGGTCCGCGGTTGTAGTTTCGACCGCATTTTTCACCCTGTCCCGTTTGGAATTTGGAAAAACTTAAAACATAAAAGTTGTAGCCGTTTGAGTTAGCTTTCCAATCATATATTGTGGAGCCCAAATAGAATTCTGATCAAAAAGTTATGTGCATTTTACTAGACAGTACACAATATGCCTACTCGATTCTTCGTTTCGTTGCTCTATCATCCGTTGATCCCCGAATAAGATCCCGGCTTAATTCCTTGGGCTTTTACTCAGACTTCAAAGCTCCAAATCACTTGAATTCATTCCATAACATCTACATAGCTCGGAATCACTCCTATAAGGCATAAAACACACAATTAGTGCAAAACACTAACGATTAAAACGCAAACTCAACTAAAGTGCAGTAAATTTGAGTGTAATAAGCGACTAAAATACGTAATTATAGACTATCATTAATGGGCAGCTGAAGTAAATAGATAACGGTAGGATAGGTTCAGATATGGACGCAAGAAATATTCCTTTGGATATTTCTTATTTTGTACTTTTTAGGGCTTCTGGGAAATATACCTTATAAATAGGAAGAGATAGAGAACAAAAAGGGGATCTTGACCTCTGATAAGAACACTTTTGTAAAGAGTTGAAAAAGAAGAATATACAACTATTGTCTTGTTCACTGACTACTGAACTCAACATATATTATTCACTTTCCGTTTGTTAGATCCAAGGATCCATTGTCCATTTTTTACTCGCATCCTTCCATGTTGCTGTCAGGTGGGAGAATCATTAAAGTCACATCATCTTTGGGCGATAAACTCCCTCTTATTACATTTATTGCCATTTATTATATTTATTGCATGTTCATATTATTGCAGCATTCATTGATAATCATTGAGCTCATATCTGATATTCACTTCCCTTAGACATTATCCGTACAGTCGATACCCCCAACATTAGCTCTAGAATTAGAATTTATTATATTTAACTAAGATTCATCCCTCATCTCTTGATTAATTGGTTTAACTAAAAGGCTCAACACTTTATGGTCAAACAAACATCATATATATATATATATATATATATATATATATATATATATATATATATATATATATATATATATATATATATAGTGTTAAATAGTCATTGTTTCTGTGAT
>NW_017675306.1:0-9519 GCF_001879085.1 Nicotiana attenuata
GGTTCGATTCCCGATAGATCCCCCTGCACATTGATGGTTGGACTACGGGACGGTATCCCGGGAGATCCTTCGGATGTACACATATGATGGACTACGGGACGGTATCCCGGGAGATCCACTGGACAGTTGAGAAAAAGGGGCTACAGGACGGTATCCTGGTAGACCCTCATTGTTACCATTGGTATTGAGCTGTGTTTATTCTGTACTCGTGTAGTTGTTATAGCCTCGTTGACTTGTCTTATCTCACTGTTGTACTTATTATATCTGTCAGATTTTTATACTGTTAAATTATTATTATTATTATATATTGTCTCAGTAGGGCCCTGACTTTCCTTGTCACTACCCAACCGAGGTTAGGCTTGGCACTTACTGAGTACCGCTGTGGTGTACTCATGCCCTTCCTGCGCATGTTTTTCATGTGCAGATCATTCAGGTACCTCCACTCAGGCGCACTATCAGTGAGGCAGGAGGACTACGGAGACTTCGAGGTAGATCTGCTGCGTCCGCAGACTGACGAGTCTCCCTCTTACTCTATCTTTAGTACTTAGTTTTCCTTCTTTCGGTTGTTAAAAATTCAGGAGTATGGAACCTTACTATACACTTCTGTAGCCTGTGTTGCTCGTGAGTTTCCGGGTTTTTGGAATTGTTTTAGGCTTGTGATATTGAGTTGTACTTGCCAAGCGGCATTCAGTACAGTTTCCTTTAGATACCTGATTTGATTTTCTCTATTTTTCCGCAAGTATTATATTTCCGCAGATGTTAGGCTTACCTGGTCATGGGGACCAGGTGCCGTCACGACATGTTCACGATTGGTGAACTAGGGTCGTGACAATAATACTAGATGAAAAAATACCACGACTATACAGTACTAGACGGTGACAACCACAACTTAAAAGTGTACTACAGCCACATACTTACAAGCAACAACTTATTTTCTGCATAATTATGCTTCTAACATCAACTACGATATACATTGAGATACATAATTATACAATAAATATTTTGATACCTGCTTTCACTTGATCTATGCAGCTTAAACTGAAATTTTTCCTTTACCGATAAGTGCCTCATGACTTTGATTGTCGTTGCCTTGTCTTTATAAATTTGACCTTCTTCTACATCTATGTGTTGAGGATCAGTTATTATTATATTTTCATCATATTCTGTATCATTCCAGTCTTCTCCATCCCCAAACTCGATCATCTTACTTGTATCGCCATTGTATCTCTCCTCTACAACTGAGCTTTGTGCACATTCTGAGGAAATCACAGCAGAATTGAAATTGTAGCAGATCATCTCCATATCCTTTTCAGTCGTTGTTATACAAAGGGGATACATTATAAATTCTGAGTTTTTTTTCGGCACAAGATATACACATACACCCATACTATTGTGTATCACTATTGGCGGAGAACCGTTTTGGACAGTGTATTTGATTTCAATATCATTCAATGAAGTATCTATCATAAGTTGTTTCGAAATCACGTCTACAAAATCTTCAAAACTTATATTTGGAGTAACTATTACAGTATCTGCATTATAATCTACAAAGCTGTTGCCAACATTCCATCGGCCACCATACTGAATAAAAATTGGCAAATTTGCCATTGAAGTAGCTGAAATTAGGTCAAAACTCACTAATTCCTTGATTGATTTTGATTGCAGTTTGTAGTTCCTTCTACACAGAAATTGCAAAAGCTGTATCTACACAGAAATTGTGAAGGTATATAGTGAAATTGATCGATTTTGAGTGAAATTTGGAGCTCCTTTTGAGAATTTTTTGAGAGAGAATGCCGTGATTTACAGAGGTAGAGAATGTCGTGATCTGTTAAATTGATACGCTTGAAAAAACAGGGAAGGAAGGAAGATCTTTAGCGTGATTCTCGGATAGAAGAATCCTTCCTTACGCGTATCTCTAATTTTGGGCTACTTTTGGTAAGTGTCTAATTTTGGGCTAGAGGTTGGTAAGTTTGTATTTAAATTGGCTATTTCTGTACTTTTCCCCTTAGAAAATAGCTTACAATTTTGTAGTAGTTAGTAAGTAGTCCAGCTGTATTTAGTATTTGGGCCTCAGGTTCGATTTTTGTATTTATTATATGAGATTTTTTCATTCATATACATTATTTGAAACTTTATTACCTTTACTGTTCATGTTTAGTTAATTACCCGGCATAAACAAATTTTGTTTACGAAATATATACAATCCACCTTAAAAGGCTCTCAATCCATTATTTGTGCCTTCAATCAAGGGATTTAGTTATACCCTTTTCCTTTTTTCCTCTCCTTTCTCCCCTTTTCTCTCCAGATTCTCTCTTTCTCCCCATATCTTCGGCAGAAGCTATAGATCATTCATAGAAGAGAATTTAAACATACAATTTCTTAGACAGACGAAAATTTCCACCACATAAATGGTGGCAACTGTCAAAGTAAATAAAGCAGTGATATTGTGATCAACCCGCCACGCAAACTAGAGTATTCTATCATATGGGCAGTGAAGAAAATGTAGAAGCAGGGTGTGCCACTTAGAGATACTCGTTTCCTTAGATTCTCATTTTGGCAAGTTGTGTGTTTTTTTTTAAGGAGAGATTCAATCAACTCATTGGAAAAAGTTTTATTGTTTTAAAAAAATAAAGAAAAACTTATTCCATGTATTTAATTTATTTGTATATTTTGTATCTAATTTCTTAAACATACAATTTTCATACAATATGTCTTTTGTATCTGATTTATACATAGCAAAAATATATTTCATACAACTAATTATATATTTTCAAGTGATTTTCATCTTTTTCTAAACTAGGTTTCCGGAAATTTCTTTTACAAAATGTTTGATGATTTTTGAGTGCTTGATCTTCTGCTTCTCATGTGTTTCGAACCGATTTTGTAAGTTTGCTACAACTTCCACTCGTTTCTACTGAAAGCCCTTATTTTTCGACTCTTTTGTTTGGGTTCTGAGTTATTTGAGTACTGCCTTTGTTCTTGCCTGGGTTCTTGTGATTTCTCGTGATTNCTTAAATATAATTTTAATATAATGTTGTTCAACTTTCATACAATAGTTAAATAAATAAAAATATATATATAGACAACAGAATACAATTTTTCTACAGTTTTTCTATAATTTTACTACAATTTCGTAAATATAATGTATATCATGTCGTCTTCTTCTTCTTCTTCTTCTTCTTCTTCTTCTTCTTCTTCGAGTTTCAATCTGAAATTCAGCCAAAACCAAGTCTAATCTTCACCAAAATCCCTCAAAATTGAGATATAAACTCCAAACATAAACCCAATTGTTTGCAACAACACCAATCCAAACAAATAATGATTTTTGAAAATCCAAATTCGAATTCAAAATTTCAAAACTTTTTAATGGCTGTCAATGGTGGAATTGTTGCTCTCTTTTTCTTTGCTTCACATTACTGAAATTAGGGATTGAGAGATAGAGAGAGGCGTAGAGAGAATTCCTAATTCTTTGCAACAACATCCAATTCAAATAAATAATGTTTTTTGAAAATCCAAATTCGAATTCAAAGCTTCAAAGCTTTTTAATACTTGTCAATGATGGAATTGTGGGTGGGTGCAAGATACGTGGGGGAGGGGCTGGGATGTGGAGAGAGAACCGTGGGGGAGTGGAAGATATGTTAGAGTAATTTTAGGACACTAATTATTATCATTAATTCCCTTAAAATGTACATAAATGGTAATTGAGTATATAAAATATAATTATAGTAAAACTTGTGTAGGGAGGGTAATATCGTTTCATATAGTGTATATGAATGTAAAAATCTCTTATTGTATTTGGGCTTCCGGGCCCTAGATATAGGCCCAACTTTTGAGAACACAACATATAGGAAAACAGATTCGTTTTGTACATGGATTGAATAATAGAAAATCGGATATTTCTCTCTCTTCGTCTCTTCGAACCCTAGTTGGCTGTCTTTCATTTGTTCCTTCGGTCTCTGAATCTAACATGGTATCAGAGCTATGGCGTTTAAGATCTGTTCCTCCATCGATGTGCGGTGATACTGGTGAAGTTTTCTCTGTCGAATTTCATTCGAATTCTGGTGTTCGTCGGAGATCGAAATCTAGGCTTTTGCAAGGAAGAAATTGTTGATGAAAAGGAGTTTTTTCTTTCAAATTGCCGCTGTGATTTTTTGATTTGGACTAAGTCGATCTTATTTCAGCTCATCTTCTCAACAATTTCCGCCTGTCTCTTCATTTTTGTCAAGGCCGTCCCCTTCCGGTAGTGAACGGGCTTTTGGTAACATCGTCTCATCTCCCTAGCTCTTTTGTTAGCTTGTTGTTGTTATTCTTTATTCTGCATGTACAATTTTTTTGTTTTAGAAACTTCAATTCCTGAATTCCACAATTGTTAGTAGTCTGGTCCAGTTTTTGTTGTTTTGGATGGTTGTCAATATGACAAATAATTCTGAGACTCCGGTCTATGGTGTATGAATTTTATCCCGTACTATTTTTCATCCGGATGATTACACTCATCCATGTCATCCACTTTATGTTCATCCCTCTGATGTTTTGGGTGCTTCTCTAGTTTCTGTTCCTTTTGATGGGTCTGGTTATTCTAACTAGCTTAGGAATATCCAAGTGTTGATACCCAATTTTTTTTTCATATTTTTTAAATACATATATATACCTTCCAAATAGTGCATATGCACCGTCACCTGATTTATAAACATATTCAAGCATTTTCATAATTTTCTATAATTTTTTAAGGCTTTAAATCAATTTATTCCTCCATTTTTTATTATATAAATACTCATTAATTACCTCACAAATTATTTTATAATGATTTTATCACCTAATTTCTTCATTTACATCCACATTAGGTTTTAAATATTTTTAGCATATTTGTCATAATTATATTTGCATTTTTAAAGGCGAAAATTGCACATTTGCAATAATAGCCTATATGTATTTAAAATTACTTTATTTATGCCAAAATAATTATTTTATACTTTTATAGTGTTAAATAATTATTTTATTTGTTTTTATGCACAAATGATATTTTTATTATCTATTTATTATTTTTTTAAAATTATTTGCTAATTTAATTTGGGTATTTAAAATTTGGCCTCAAATTGCAACCAATTTCGACCCAAACCCACACCCTTACACCAGCCCAATTACCCCTGGCCCAATTACCCTTACTCAACCAAACTACCCAACCCAGAACCCTCTTTGATCGTGACCGTTGATCTCTGAGATCAACGGTCCACATTATACCTGCCCGTTTTAACTAACCAAACCCCCCTTAATCCTAATCATTCTCACCGGCCCGCTGCCCCTAAATCCTCTCTTCTCTTCTCTGCCCTAAAAGCTAGCCGTCTCCCCTAATTTCCTCCCCTAATCCCACCAGACATGGGATCCCCTAGTGGTCTCTTACCATATCTCACCTCTCTTTGGTACTGGGACTTTCTATATACCGCTTGCCTATACATGGCAAGCGGATCTCTTCAACCTCGAACCGAAATGGTTCAACTTCTGGACCTTTTTCCGTCTTTGTTGCTCTATTATGGTATGAATTTCCATGAATCTATGAGTATCTTTGTGATTTTTCCTACTTGCCCTAAAACTAGGGTTTCAGATCTTTCTAGATCTAATTAAATCTGGTTTGATTCTTTAATTATTTTGTTAATATATCCGTCTATATGTCTACATGCATCTTATTATGACTAGTTGCTTATTATTACTGCCGATTTTTTACTTTTCTTAATTTGGGGTTTTTGATTCTTCAAAATCGAACCAAATCTGGTTCGATCCTTTAATTATTTTGTTAAAATCTCTCTCTATATGTCTATATGCATCTCTTTGCTTGATTATTCCTGTCGATTTTGTATATTTTGCCTAAATTAGGGTTTCAAACTTTTCTTTTCTTATTAACTGTCAAATGCTTTCCTTTCTAGTATTTTGACTAATTATTGCCATATTTGTGTGTTCAATTTCAGTACTATTTAAACCCCTCCCCCATTCCCCTTTAGGACAGACTTGAAAATAATTATAATCTCACTAGCTCTCAACTTTACTCTGTTATTTCTCATTCTGTGGTCTTGGCCGGCTGAAAGCCAAGGCCATTAATTTTCTAGCTTTTGCTCTTCATTGACGATTCAGAACACTTTGGTTTTTGCGTTTTTTTTCTTGCATTTCTCGTTTAACTGGCGAGTTACTTAAACTTCTGCACTTGCATTTGTCGCGCCCCCTATTCCCCTCCCTTTTTGACAGGGAGAGGTCCGGGTTTCGACATTCACGGGGTGTAATGACTTATTTCCTTTTGGGAATTGGGTATTTGAAAAGTCGCCACCTGACGGATTATGGTGCGTTAGGGCACCTAGAGCGATTAACTCTTGGGTTGGTTTGCGTTACCAGAGATTAGGGTAAGGGCTCGAAGTAACCTCGAGGGGAAGGTGTTGGGCACCCCTCTAGGTCCACAACTGTGGGTCCCGACCAAACTTATATTCACAAATTAGTCCATATAAACGATCGAATCAAATAAGTTGCAAGTAAAGCACGTTGGGTAACTCAAGTAGTAAGATGAAGGTTTAAACAAAGGTTTAAATAAAGAAAGGATTTGCTAAGGAGGGGTCCTAGGTTGGTTATCCTATAGGATCACCCTACGCAATGTCCGGTAAACACTCCTCAATGACGGGCTACACGTGACATTAGCACGTAGTCATCATATCCCATGTCTACCCTTCCCACCCCTTTATTGGTCATGCAAAGCGAGTGTTTGGTCAATGATTCCTATTGCGTGCTGCTACCCGTCCCTTCTTGATGGTCCTGGAGGGAGTTAGGACCTCTACCTATAGGTGGTTCTAGACGTACCCCTAAGGTTTTAAAAGGCAAAAATTCTAAGGCGACAGTCAAAAGCATTTAGGACTTTCACACATAATGGGAACAATTAAGAGGCTCAGAATTTCCCCCTCAAACAAACACATAAGCAGCACGACTCAAGTACAGTTAAGGTCTTTTATTAATCAATGTCCTAAAGCAGGATATCTAAGTGAATATGCACAAACAGACAAACCCTTTTTAGACTCAGAAGTTACACCCTAGTAGTTGCCTAGGGACTCTTTTTAAAAGTCTGTTAGGATCAGAAAACATCGAGCGATAGGGGCAGTTTCAGAGAATGTGGTTTTGAAAACGCCCTAAAGGCTTGCCTACACGCAGAATACTGATGTCTATATTAATAAAGAAACAAGCAGGGTTTGAAATAAACATCCTGTAATACCTATAGGCATGATGTCTAATGAGATTGAGGCAGTTTGAAAGAACTTGTTTCAGGAAATGCTTAATACTTAATAAAATCAATTCAGAAACGAACTAGGCGTGATCAAGTCGATTTAATAGACTAAATTAACAGGCAGAATTGCGAGTAGAGCTCCCTATATGCATGATATCTAAGCGTAACACTGATTTTAACGATTTGCGGGTATGGAAACATACATCAATACTTGTTATAACTGAATCTAGATTAGGTTCTATAGGCATGGCATCTATTATTAAAATAATTTTAAGACATGATTGTTTGGAACCTATAAGTATGATTTCTAAACATGACAGAATGTAAAACCTTATAGTCATGGTTTATACTTGATGAGCAAACAAACTTAAAAGTGAAATCCTATGGACATGATTTCTATTACCCCATAAAGCATGCATCTACCCACCTTTTTTTTTTTTACTAAATACCCTAATATCTGTTTACAAACTATTACAGGCCAATGAATAAATTACATAAATAGAAATAGAAAATAAAGAAGTTATTCTATAGGGAGCCTTCAATTAGGCCCAGACTTACCAAAGCCTCCAATGGCCTCATATGCCTTAGTTCCATAGGCAAATCAGAGTCTAGGTGCATCAAAGTTCCCTAAGGATCTCAAGGATCCCGGGCAGTGCTTACACCTAGACTTAGTAACCAAAGATTGAACAAGTGCAGTGTGGAAAGGCCAGCCTCAGTATGCCAGAGTTCAGAGGGTTCTCAAAGGATCCCAAGGCAGTACACATATTAGAGGGGGCAGAACTTATTGACTAAGAGTAGAGTGAGAAGTGATGGACATAAATTGAAAAGGTTTTAGTAAGAAACTGTATTTAACAAAAAATCTTTTTCTTTTGAAAATAATGTAGTAGAACAATAGAGACTTGTTTGAAGAGATGAACAGAAGTCAAAACACCTTAGGACAGGCTTATACATATCTAGTTCACAAAACCAAGTAAATTCAGCAGTGGCACACAGGGGTCAAGGGGTTTGGGATACATAGAACATCTTCCTGCAAACACATAACCCAGCAAAGGTCTAGGACTGGTTTGGACATGCTCAGAAACAGCTGACACTGGCATAGTCACAAAACCATACATGAAGAACACAACCATATAGAGGGGTGATAAGGATTTGGGAATTCATGGGATATAGGATGGTAAGTACACAACAAGTAAGACATAAGACATGCTTAGAAACACACATAAAGGGGAATATACTGATCTAAAGGAAGAGGAAGACATAATAACATGCTGATAATGTAAACTCTTAACTACAAATTTCACAACAAAACCAATAACATAAAAAGCAANCACAACAAAACCATACATAAAAGCAAACTAGAAACAAGAGGAACTGAAACAATAAGAGAATCATGTTGTTGTTGGGACTTTAAATTAAAACTAGGACATACCAGTGAAGAGGAGAGTAAGCAGAATGAAAGAACAAGAGAGCACAAATGGTTAGCCTTGGCTTGCAGCCGGCTAACTTAGAACGGTAGCAAATAGCACAAGAGAGAGCAGAGATTTTTTTGTAGTATGAGAGATAGTTTTGAACCCAAGTGTTCGTGTCCTGTGCTAATGAAAGACTAGAGTATTTATAGCTTGAAAACAGGTAGCAAATAAGGTAAGAATCATAGCAGCATGGTAATTAAGAAACTCAGAATCAGTCAGTCAAAAAATCAAGGCAAGTACTCCCTTAAGTCAAGGGAACTAATTCAAACGGTAAGAACCAGTAGCATATAAGGCAAGAAAAATCAGTACATGACTAATAAGGAAAGAATCAAGGTTCAGCATATGGTAGTCATCTAGGACTAAGTTCAGAAAACTCCAATTAAGGTAATGATTCAGTGAGAATAAAGTACCACAACAAATAAGATAGGGGGATCAGTAAATTTAAACAGACAAGGTAGAATTTTAGGGTTTTAAAAGAAAATCTTTCAGTCAAACCATCAATAAGGAAATCAGAATCAATCAAGAGAGAGTTACAATTCTATACTTCAACATATAAATAGAGAAGAACAAACAGACGTAGCAAACAGGCAAGGTCAGCAATATCGACAAAAAGAGGCAAGAGATGAACAATCAAGATGAATACAATTACATAGAGGTGATATAAGTAGGCTAAGGACTTAGTAAAACCTATTCGAAGCACGGTAACCACAAAAACTTAACAAGAATTGAGCAGTCATGCTAACACACAAAACCAAAACAAAGAAGATCTAAAAAAATTAGGGCTTTTAACATAGGCGA
>NW_017675306.1:18531-31184 GCF_001879085.1 Nicotiana attenuata
CCAAAATCACACCGGAGAAGCCATGAACAACCAAAACTGCAACCCTAGATACAAGTCGGCATGGCCCAGGGCCCTTGAAGGCCTCAGAGATGATGAGCAAGGCGATGGAGGGACCATTGGAGGCTTGGGGTTGAAAGGTGGTCGCCGGAGATGACCGGAGAGGGAGGCGGCGGTTGAAGAGGGATTAGGGTTAGGTTGAGAAAAGAGAGAGGACGAGAGCATCTGAAGGCGGCGGGTATGGAAAAGTGATTAGGGTTAGGGGGTCGTTTGGAATTAAAAAGGAAAGAATGAACGAGGGTCGTTGATCTTTTAGATCAACGGCCAGGATCTGATGGGTTTTGGGTCGGGTATTTAATCCGAAATTGGGCTGGGGTATTGGACTTAATTTGGCTAAAATTGAAAGCCAAATCTGGCTACAATTTTAAATAGCCAATTTTCCCTATTTTAATTTATAATAAGTAATAAGTAGTTTCTGGAAAATAATTTAATGTGCCAAGATGATTTAAAATATATAATTGTCATTTTAATAAAATAGGGACCAATTTCACGCATATAAAATGTAATTATACATAAAAGGGCTAATATTGCAATTATATGCAATTTAGCTTGAAAAATACCAAATGCAATTATAAAAAATGCATACAAAATATATCAACCATATTTTGGCATACGTATAGAGATTAAATGAATAAATCATCATAACAATAATTTGGAAAATAATTATTGGGGATTTTATGAATAAAAGGGAAGAAAATAAATTAATTTAAATCCTTAAAATCATGGGAAAAATTATAAAAACCTTGTGCATGCTTTTATATATATATATATATATATATATATATATATATATATATATATATATATATATATGTGTGTGTGTGTGTGTGTGTGTGTGTGTGTGTGTGTGTGTGTGTATGTATGTATGCTATTTGAAGGTTTTTATGCATATTCAAAAAATATATAGGGAAAAATTGGGTATCAACAGCATTCTTACATATCCCCGATTTATATATGTTATTCTTCACGAATCCATAATCCAATGTGCATGCGAGTAATGATTAGGCATTATCTTTGTTATGTTTTATATGTCTTGGTCTTTTGGTCCTTTGTTCGCTCCTAATGCTGCTAGTTCTAAGATTGTTCACGCCTGACCTAAACCCTCTTAAGTTTGTTTAGCTAATGCATTCTGGAGTGCTCTTGTATGCAACTTTGTTAGTCTTGCACTTGCCTTAAATTTGTTAAGTTCATATTAGTCAACTGGTCAGTACCTGAATGTCTAGATTACTGATCAACTTGAGTCTGTTTTCCTACTCTACTTTGAGTTCCTGTAATGACTGCTTCACATTTGTAACAATTTGTGACTTGCTTCCCTGTTAATATGTCTCTCAGCATGTCTTTGACTCACTTGATTCCATGTTCCTTCAGTGATTACTTGACTCTAGGGTAGTTATCAAATTTATGTTTTCCTATCATGTCAAAGCTATTTTGCTAGTTTTCTTTTGACACTGGGATATATACTTAGCATGAATTGGACCTTTTAGGTTCTAACTTGTTTGGTATTATGCATCTCTGTATGACAATCTTTGTAAATCCTACAAACTTGATTCTCCCTAACTGTTTCAACATGATTCTACCTATGTATTGTTTTTTGCTAAATGTTAAACTTGTTTCTAAGTCTTGCCGACCTTCTGCTCAACTGCTCTGTGTTTTGTTAAACTTTGCTATGTCTACTTCCTAAAACTAAGTACATCTTTCAAATTCTATCCCTTAACCATTGCCCACTCTCTCTCATTTACCACCTATGCTATTCTGAATCTTCATTCTTAGCCGGCTGAAAGCCAAGGCTATTTGGTTCTGTCCTTGACCTCTCTAGTGTGAGCACTGCTCGGGATCCATATAAGACCCTTGTGAACTCTGACACACTAGGATTTGGCCCCTAGTCTTCCTTGAACTGTTTCTGATTAGTTTCTCTGGTGTGAGCACTGCCCTGGGTCCTCGAAGCCCTTGGGAACTCTGACACACTAGAGATTTGGTTCCTGTATGCTTATGCTTGAAATACGGGTGAATCACTCACCACTGTTCATGTTGTACCTATGAACATGGGCTTTGGAGATGCTATGAGTTAAAGGCCTGGTTTTTCCAGGTGCATTTGGGTCCGCTGTAGGCTCCCTATAATTACTTATTTTATAATTCATTTATTAAATTTTGGTCTGTAATAATTATTTGTAATAACAATTCTGGGGTATTAGTAAAAAATGGGATAGGGTTCGTATTTTATTATTTGCTATAAAGTGGGGTAAAAATCCTGCCTATAGGGTTAATGCTATGTTGTTGAATTTTGTGTGTTAGAAATCATGCCTATATGTATCCTATTATGTTTAGCCATTATATGCAAGCAACCATGTCCATAGGCTCAACGTTTGGTTCAATTATGTTCTGTTACAGACCATGCCTATAGAAAGAGTATGATCCAATATATGTATGAAATCTTGCTTACATACTGTTTCGTTCAGATTATAGAAATCATACCTATAGGATCTAAAATCAAATCAAACCGTATAAAGCATGCCTATAGGTTTGAATCAGTTTAATTATCATTTCTGCCCACTTTTTCATAAGTTTTCCAAACACTGCAATGTCACTCTCACTAGAAAACATGCCTATATGATTCAATAAATAATTCTAGATCTCTTTATGTGACCTACCACTGTCTACAATTGCATAAATCACCTAGATATCATGCCTATAGGTTTAACTGCTCACAATGTATAATCAGTAGGCAATGACGTAGTCTTTCAGAAATTGAATTAAGAAATTGGCTTCTATATATGAAATTCCCTGCCCATTAAAATCCAGAATCACATAGAGATCATGCCTATAGGATTCAATAACTTCAATTAGTCCAAAATCTGCAACTATCAAAATGTTGTGTTCGCGTGCATTCGTTGTCAATGTGTGGAGGCTAACTTGAGTCTTTAACTACTTTTATATGAAGTCTAGCTTGTTTCGCATGTTGATTAGTTTTTATCATTTTGAGCAGCCTAAGTTGAAGTCTAGTAATACCTAAATAGAGGTCCAAAGCCTCATGGACCATAGGCATGGGACGGGTAGTGCACGCATAAGGCACATGTTAGAATCAACTAGTGCATTTTAGGTAACAACTCAAAGATAGTAATCGGGTAGCAGGAGATGATAGTCTGTGCCCGCTGAATAATATGAGTAACACCCCATCTTGAGGGAGTTACAAAGTATTATTTATGTTGCACGGGGTGATCCTTTAGGCTAAAAAATTTAGGACCCCCTACCTTGCCTTGCAATCAATTATCTGTGTGTAATGATGAACTTCCTAGATTCCTTGTTTTTCTTATCTTTGATCACATATACTAATTCATATAATAAAGTTCGGCTGGGACCCACAGTTGTGGACCTCGAAGAGTGCCTAACACCTTCTCTTCGGGGTAATTTTAAGCCCTTACCCGATCTTTGGTAACGTTGACTGGTCAAACAGAGTTATATGCAAATAGGTGCCCTAACGCACCTTAGTCCGTTAGGTGGCGACTCTATCTTTCAAAACCCTTCCTTAAAAGAGTTGTCACGTATCGAAACCCAATTTCGCGAGTAAAAGGGGCGCGACACCTAGTAGCTTTGTCTGTTCGTAATAAATTTGATTTCATCAATGGTTCGTCTGTCAAGCCACCTGCTGAGTCCCCTTTGGCAAGGCAATGGCAGAGATGCAATGATTTAGTTATCTCTTGGTTGACAAACTCCCTTACCAAAGACATATCTCGTAGTGTTGAGTATTTTGAGTTAGCCAAGGACATTTGGAGTGAACTTGAGAAGAGAAATGGAAAGGCTGATGGAGCTAGGTTGTTTGAACTTAAGAAGGAACTGGCACACATATCTCAAGGTTCACTAGATATAGCATCTTACTTTAATACTATAAAACAACTCTGGGATGAAATATCTTCCATTTCGGTCAACCATTTGTTTGTTTGTACATATGGGGGTAACAAGAAAGCTAATGAAGAACAGAGAGTTTATCAGTTCTTAATGGGACTTAATGATATTTTTCTTCAAGTAAGGAGCAACATAATCATGATGAATCCCTTGCTCTCAATGAACACTGTGTACAATATTCTTTTGGCTGATAAGAAACATAGACAAGTATCCTCTGCATCTCAATTCAACAACAATTCTGCCTCCTTTAATGCTGGGGTTTCCAAACAGAGTTTCCCATCCAAGGTCAGTTTTGACTCTCCCAGACCACAAAATTCTCATTCAATTTTAATCTCAGAGTCTCAAAAGTCATCTTTAATCTGAAAGTATTGCAAGAAACCAGGGCATGCTATTGACAAGTGCTACAAATTGCATGCCTGCCCTCCCAAGTTCAAGTTCACTAAGGGACCTGGTCCTAGAAAAGCAGTTGCACATGTTGAGGTTGATCATTCTGGTGATGTTGGGATACATAATGGGATTGTTGGACAGCCTAAGTCTCCCCAAGTTTCTGCAGTCCCTGGTTTAACTAAAGATCAGTACTCTCAACTCATGATATTGCTGCAGCAGTCTCATATGTCCACTCCATCTTCTCCTCCTACACTCATGGCATCTGCCAATTTTGTTGGTATGCTTCTGCTTGAGAATGGTTCAGTTAGAACTTGCTTGCTTACTAAAATAGACAATGTTATTTGGATTATAGATTCTGGAGCCTCAGATCACATGACATTTGATAAATCTCTTATTTTCAACATACAAACACTATATGTTCTTACCTAGTGTCTCTTCCAAATGGTTACAAAGTTAAAGTTCACAATGTAGGTTCTTTAGCTTTGTTTCTTGATCTCATTCTTCACAATGTGCTTTACATTCCTAGTTTTAAATACAATCTTATTTTTGTATACAAGCTTGTTGCTAAACCTGGTCACATAGTTCAGTTTACCAACACTGGTTGTACTTTTCAAGGCCCTTCTCTGAAGAAGCAGTGGTACTTGGTAGACCTGACAGTGGATTGTACAAGCTGTTTCAACTCCCAATGGCTTCAAATTCTTTGTTTTCTGATTCATCGTTACCTTCTGTTTCTCCTTGCAATGTTCCAACTATTGTTCATTCTAATAATTGTTCTAGTGTTCCTGGTAGTAGTACAAGTTTGTCTCTTAGTTCTGTTGAGGTGTCTGATGATGTACATATGAATAAAGTGAATAAAGATGATGTTGTTTGGCCTTATAGACTAGGGCATCTACCTTTTTCTAAAATGAAGCATGTACCTGATCTTGGAACCAAATTGTCATCTAAACAATCTTTCATTTGCCCCATTTGTCCCTTATCTAAACAAACCAGGTTACCTTTCCCTGATAGATCTATACAATCGACCACACCATTCCAATTACTTCATATTGACACCTAGGGACCTTATCACACCACTACATATTCTGATTCCAAATATTTTTTAACCATTGTTGATGATCATACTAGAGCCACTTGGACTCACCTTTTAGGAGCCGAGCAATGCTTTTGACATTCTAAAGGCTTTTATTGCCATGGTAGAAACTCAATTCCACACTAAAGTCCAAACTGTTAGGAGCGACAATGCTCTAGAATTAGGGTCCAGCTTATCTGGATGTCAATGTTTTGCTAAAAAAGGTATTGTCCATTAGACTTCTTGCCCTCATGCCCCTCAACATAATGGGTTGGTGGAAAGGAAACATAGACATTTACTTGAGACTGCCAGGGCACTATTGTTCCAATCTCACGTTCCCCTTAAATTCTGGGGAGATTGTATTCTCACTGCTACATATTTGCTAAACAGATTTCCATCCCCTTTACTTACAAAAGCCCCTATGAGTTACTCTATGGCAAATTGCCTGTTTATAACCATCTTAGAGCTTTTGGTTGTCTTTGCTATTCCACTGTTCCCAAGCATCTTAGAGACAAATTTCAACCTAGAGTTGTTCCTTGTGTGTTGTGGGATATACCTTTGCTAAGAAATGATACAAGTTATACAATCTGGAGACTCACTCCTATTTTGTGTCTAGATATGTTGTCTTTGATGAACATATTTTTCCATTTCTTAAATCACCCACAAATTCCTCCAGCTTATGCCTCTTTCCCTTTTTGTATTTTTTTATGATTCCCTTTCTACTGCTACTTCTTCTCCTCCTGTTTCTCCTACTTCCACTTCTTCCACTTCTATTCCTACTACTCCTGCCTCTTCTCCTGCTGCCCCCTCATCTAACTCTCCTCCTCCATTCTTACAGCCTTCTGTATCTATCTCTCCTCCTCTTGTTCCTCTTTTCCCTTCTAGTTCTTCTTCTCCTTCTATTCTCAAGAGGTCTTCTAGAGTTTACAAGCAACCTGGATATCTTAAGAGCTATGTATATCAGTCTATTAGCTCCACTTTTGAACCCTCCTCTAATCTATTTAAGCAACATGTTTCTGAACCTTCTACATATTCCCAGGCAGCAACTGTCCCTCAATGGCAGGCTGCTATGAGACAGGAATTTGAAGCTTTGGAGACTAATAAAACCTGGGATATAGTTGAGTTGCCTTTTGGCAAGAAATCAATTGAATGCAAATGGGTTTATAAGGTTAAATACAAAGCTGATGGTTCAATTGAAAGATATAAAGCAAGATTAGTGGTTAGGGGTGATACCCAAGTTGAAGGAATTGATTTTCATGAGACCTTTTTCCCTGTTATAAAGATGCCCACCATTAAAAACTCTTATTGATGTGGCAGTTAAGAAAAATTGGCCCCTTTTCCAAATTGATGTTAATGCTTTCTTGCATGGTGATTTGGATGAGGAAGTTTACATGAAACTACCTCCTGGATTGTCTGTTCCTTCTACATCCTCCTCTGCCCCACTTATTTGTAAGCTAAAAAAATCTCTATATGGTCTGAGACAGGCCTCCAAGCAGTGGTATGCTAAGTTATCACAAGCCTTACAGTCCAGAGGATATACTCATACCCTCAATGATTATTCTTTGTTTACCAAAGTTTCTAGGGACTCTATTGTCATCTTGGCTGTGTATGTAGATGATATTGTACTTACTGGGACTGATTTGGGAGAAGTTTCTGCCTTAAAAGCTTTTCTCCATGATCAGTTTAAAATAAAAGATTTGGGTCTTCTTAGT
Organism: Nicotiana attenuata; assembly: GCF_001879085.1. Taxonomy (NCBI): domain Eukaryota; kingdom Viridiplantae; phylum Streptophyta; class Magnoliopsida; order Solanales; family Solanaceae; genus Nicotiana; species Nicotiana attenuata. The sequence goes on from NW_017675306.1 coordinate 25,657, forward strand.
TACTTCCTTTGTATTGAGGTGCTATATTCTTCTTCTGGGGTTCTATTGCATCAAAGGAAGTTTATTCATGATCTTTTAAAGGAGTTTCATTGTGATGTTTGCTCTCCTGTTATTTCTCCTCTTGAGTTGCATGATAAACTTAACGCTAAAGTAGGGGATCCTTTGCCTAATCCTGAGGTTTACAGAAGCCTTGTTGGGAAGCTGAATTTTTTAACCCATACTAGGCCTGATTTGTCTTTTGCTGTCCAGCATTTAAGCCAGTTTATGCAGCACCCATGTGCTCCTCATATGAAGGTTGCCCTTCACCTGTTGAGATACATTAATGGTACTTCAGATTATGGTATTTTCTTCAACAATTCCTCAGACCTTTATCTTCAAGTGTTTTGTGACAGTGATTGGGGCTCTTGCCCTGATAGTAGAAGATCAGTTACAAGTTTTTGCATTTTGTTGGGTGGTAGTTTGGTGTGCTGAAAATCTAAGAAACAACCTGTGGTATCTCTTTCTTCAGCTGAGGTTGAATATTGTTCATTGAGCAAAGCAGTTGCTGAAGTTACAAGGCTGTCCAGACTGTTGGTTGATTTTGGTCTTCCTGTCTATTCTTCTATTCTTGTTTTCTGTGATAACCAGGCTGCATTGCACATAGTCAAAAATCCAGTATTCCATGAACGGACCAAGCGTATTGAGTTACACTGTCATTTTGTTCGGAGCAAGTCCGCAGATGGGTTGATCAGCTTGCTTCATACATCAAGTGCATTTCAAGGGGCTAACTTTTTCACTAAATCCTTGCCTGGCACTGTTCATCACTTTCATCTTGGCAAGGTGGGTGTTGTCCCACCCTCCAACTTGAGGGGGGAGGTGTTGGAATTCATAGCTTAGAAAATAGCTTACAATTTGGTATTAGTAATTAGTATGTGAAGTAGTCCGGCTGTATTTAGTATTTGGGCCTCAGGTTCAATTTTTGTATATTTTATTTGGGCTTCCGGGTTCTAGATATAGGCCCAACTTATGAGAACACAACATATAAGAAAACAGATTCATTTACATGGATTGAATAATAGAAAATCAGATATTTCTCTCTCTTCGTCTCTTAGAACCCTAATTGGGTGTCTATCATTTTTTTCTTCGATCTCTGAATCTAACAACTTCACTAACGGTCAAGTTTTCCTGTAAATCACGTTTTCATGTTATGTTGTAATGCTATGTCTTTCATAATATTACTTCACTATAACAGCCAAAAAATCTAGAACAAATGCGATTGTTATAGAGAAGTTTGACTGTATCTCTAGCTTCAGCAGATCCATCACTAGTGTCAAGATCGTCATTACATGAGTGATAAGTAAAGTAATAAGGTTATTTAAAGACATTAAAATTTTAATAATGTATGGTGTATCTCTTTTTAAAGGTATTCTAGTATAGTAAATTACTAAATTCTATTATGATATGCCAAAGAAGCTTATGTCAACGTTGACATTTTCTTTCCGCTGATACAAACAAAAAGATGGCACGTCGCAACAAGTCTATTTTCTTTTATTTTGATAGTTTTAAAAGTGGTACTAATTTAAAGTTGAAAAAAAATCTACAAAAGGTTAGTAAATATTACAGGATAATTTGTGTTTCATAGCTTGAAACGAAACATTTTACTACTATATTTGAGTCCACTTCAAACTTGCGACTTTCTTTGAATGAAAGCAGATTCGTGGAAACCTTCCTAATAGCATTGCTAGTCTACCAGTATCAAATTTACTGTGTTAACTACATATTTTTGGTTTCATTCAATCTGTCATTAACGCATCACTTGATCTGATTTATATTAAAAGAGAACTACATTTATACATTTTCACAATTTGGGTACGTTAAGCAAGAATTAACATTCTTAAAAAATTATGGAAATGTAACATAAATCAAACCTTATATGTCTATAGTGTAAAATGAACGACATGTCTGGTGAGTATCATCGTACTCTTCACTAGTGGGCTCGTTTGGTATGAGGGATAATTATTTTTGGGATTAAATTTGAGATAAGTTTATCCCATGTTTGATTGGGATAAAATCGTGATATAACTAATTATGGATTAGTTAGTCCGGATTATTTTATTTTTTTATCCCTATGAGAGGGTGAGACAACTAATCTCGGGATAATTACTCATAAGATAACTTATTTCCTAACCAAACAACCCCTTAGGTGTTTTCCTTTTTGGGCCCGGGGATTGGGGTACCTTCTTTGGTGTTTCCCACCGGAAAGTTGTAGAAATATGATATTTTTGGGTAGTCTTTAATTTTTGACCTTGCTTGTCCCATGAGTAAAACTTCAAGGTCAAAGTTAAAAGTGTTGTTCATGGGGCAAGCGAAGAACAACAATTGTTAAACTTGAAATTCTGCCAATGGGAAGCAGGGACAAAAATATTCCAGGATAATCTACGCAGTATGTCCATTGAAAACATCAGTTAACACCATATACAATTAAAATATTTATTTTACTTTGTATACCTACTTTATAAAATTATTTTACCATGTATACCTACTGTATTCTAAAATATAATACTGTATATTCCAAATTAAAATATTGTGATATATTTAATTTGGATATTGTATTCCAAATTAGAATACTGTAGCATGTTTAGTTTGAATATTGTATTCCAAATTAAAAACTATTGTATATTTGCATTGGATACTGTATTCCAAATTAAAACGTTGTAGTATATTTGGTTTGGATATTGTATTCCAAATTAGAATACTGTAGTATGTTTTGTTAGAATATATTTAAATTGAATATTGTATCCCAAATTAGAATACTGTAGCATGTTTAGTTTGAATATTGTATTCTAAATAAAAAATTATTGTATATTTGCATTAGATACTGTATTTCAATTTAAAACGTTGTAGTATATTTGGTTTGGATACTGTATTCTAAATTAGAATACTGTAGTATATTTTGTTAGAATATTATGGTATCTTTAGTTTGGATATTGTATTCTTCATTAGAATTTTAGAGTAAGCAAGGTTTGGATTTTTCAAATTAGAATAGTGTGGTATCTTTAGTTTGAATAATATATTCCAAATTAAAATATTATGGTCTGTTTAATTAGAATATTGTATTTCAAATTAGAATATATGGTAAGTGAGGTTTGGATTGTATTCCAAAGTAGAATATCGTGATATGTTTTAGAATACATGGAGGTATACCGTGTAATATTTTTTGGATATTTAATGTAATTTCAAAACTTAGGTATATCATGAAAGTGACTTTTGTAAACGGATATATCACGTAACTTCCCCAAAATCAATACCATTCACTTTGAGGGCTATTTGTGTACTTCTACAGTAAATGACACATGTAATGACTTTGTAAGCACTAAAGTAATAAAGCCCAATGGGAGACACAGCCCAAACCCAATAAAGCGTTATTAGCCCATATGGAGCTATAAACCCAGACAGTATTACGATCAGGCATTGAGCCCAACAGCATAGTCATGGGCTCATGACATACGATACTTTCAGTTTTTCTCATCAAGTTTAATGTCTCTATCATTTTGGGACCAGAAAGTATCTTAATATTTCTGAAACATTGGGCTCCTGTTTCTTAAGTTGTTACTTTGGGACAAATTGAAATAAGAGAAAACTACCCTCTATAGCCCCTCAAAATTTTAATAGCCCATGTTTTGTACCACTTATCAAAAATGGCCCTTCGGCCCAAACATATTGCATATAGTAGCCGAAAGAAATGAGTATGACAACACAATTGCCTGTAGTTCAGTGGATAGGGCATCTATTTCCTAAGTTGAAGGTCGTAGGTTCGACCCCTACCTGGCGTGATAGAGCTACCCTTTTTTGCCTTGGGCCCAAACATATTGGATATAGTTGCCGAAAGGAATGAGCATGACAACACAAGTGCCGGTAGCTCAGTGGGTAGGGTGTCTATTTACTAAGCTGAAGGTTGCAAGTTCAACTCCTACCTGGCGTGATAAAACAACCCTTTTTTGCCTTTTTAAATTGTATTTTGTACTTCTAGATCTAATAATATTAGCTAAGAATTGAATGACAGTCTATTTTGTATATTTGTTGTATAGTAACAGTCTATTTTGTATAATGACAGTCTATTTTATATATTTTTTGTATAGTAACAGTCTATTTTGTATAGTGACAGTCTATTTTGTATATTTTTTGTATAGCAACAGTCTATTTTGTATAGTGATAGTCTATTTTATATATTTTTTGTATAGTAACAGTCTATTTTGTATAGTGACAGTCTATTTTGTATATTTTTTGTATAGTAACAGTCTATTTTGTATAGTGACAGTCTATTTTGTATATTTTTTGTATAATAACAGTCTATTTTGTATATTTTTTGTATAGTAACAGTCTATTTTGTATAGTGACAGTCTATTTTGTATATATTATATATAGTAACATTCTATTTGTATAGTGGTAGTCTATTTTGTATATATTTTGTATAGTGAGAGCTAATTGTATATAAATTATATAGTGCCAGTCTATTTAGTATATTTTTATATAGTGATAGTCTATTTTGTACATATTTTGTATAATGACAGTCTATTTAGTATATTTTTTGTATAATGATATTCTATTTTTGTATATATTTTGTATAGTGACACTCTATTTGTATATAAATTGTGTAGTGACAGTCTATTTGTATATAAATTGTATAGTGACAGTCTATTTTGTATAATTTTTGTATAATAACAGTATGTTTTGTAGATATTTCAACTTTATGCATAATCATCTCCTCTGTTCTTCCTCTCATTGAGAAACCAACCACCAACGTCCAAGGCCTCACAGTCGCCGAAAATGGTAACAAGATCGCCAGAGTTTTAAACTTTTAGCCAAAGATCTTCAAAATATTATCTACATATTCACAGAAACTATAAGAGAAAATCATAGAAGAAGACAAGGTTGAGCCTTATGCTACACCACTGCCGAAATAAGAAGATCTGGACTTTTACCCGTCGCCACAAAATTCAAAATCAGACTATTAAAAAAGAAATTCCGCTATTGCTCTTATTGATGTCATTGATTCTGCACTTTGAATCGGGAAAAGAAACTCATGTCTGGGTTTGAAACTTCTGTTAATGTTTGTTTATTACTGAAAAGTGAGATTTGGAATTGTTCCGTTGAATTGAAATACTATTAATTTAGTGATTTGATGAATTGGGCGAAGCGAATTGACGAGTAAAATTCAAAATCCACTTACTTTGAGCTTGTGACTTTTGCATCTGTTGGTGAAATTTGTTTCAAGGATTAAATCACTTACTGAATTTTGTAATGTAAAGTAATATAACCTACCCCCTTAATCCTAACCCTAAACCCACTTTCTACGAATGAATATGAAGATCCAAGATTAAATTTTTAGATCACCAACTACATATATGAAGTAAAGCATTTAAAAACAGAACCTTAAGATTATTGATTGAAATGTGAAGATTCAAGATAAAGTCTTCAACTACCAAAAAACAATAAGGAGAAATCAAAATGAATTAAAAGCTTACTCTGAGTAAAGAAGCAGAAGCAAA
>NW_017675306.1:31461-50569 GCF_001879085.1 Nicotiana attenuata
AGATGATGAAATACAAAAATATATATATATATATATATATATATATACAAGATTCCAAAAATTTAAGAAAAAAAGGACTTTTTTCAATGGGTATGGTTGAGATTCATTGAAAACATATAGATGAGTCAGTATACAAAATTTGAGGAAGATAGGAGGTGATTTGGACTGATTTGGTATCAAAATTCGTAGTTAAAATCGAGTTCACAAAATTCTTCTGCGACACATGTATCAAACATGTATCTCACATGCATGTATACATGGATGTACATGTGATACACATTTGATACATATGTGATACACAGTGTGATACACATATTATTTTTTCTATGTTCAATTTTTACTTTGAATTTTCAATTCAAACCACCTCAAAACTACACCAAATCATTTCAAAATTGCGATTCAAGCTCCTTAAGATGTACCCAATCTATTCTAATAACACCCACTCAAAAGAAAACAAAAATTTGATTTTTTTTTTTTTGCTACAAATAGCTAATTGGCTAATTAGTAATTTAGTAATATTTTATGATTTGACCAATTTTTGTAATGAGATACTTATAAATGGACATAACAGGCAGTTTTCCTTCAAATAATGGGCTTTTCGAGATTGGATGCAACAAGCAAGGCCATATGCTTCAACTTATAGTTAAGGATATCTTGAAACTATTGATATTATTCCTTTTTGGAAAAAATACATAATTTACCCCTTGACTTTGAGGCTAAATCCTTCTTACATATGTTTTTAATACGAGTAACCCTTTACAAACCTAACCTTTTCAAAGTGTCCCTAAGACACACATGTTCGATGCTTGATCACTTTGTTCCCAGCAAGTGTATGTCACACACCATTAATATCGTGACACATGTTATTAACTTAAAAAAAAAGAAAATTACATTTAAAAATCTCCATCTTCTTGAAAAATAAAACCAAAATAAAAAAACTACATCCTTCTTAATCTACCTAAGACACCATTTTAGCTAAAATCCATTTCTCAAAATGGCTACCAGCTTTACGAATTAAAAGTTAGATTTTGTGGACTTGATTAACTAACAATGGGCAATATTTATTTGTAGGTACTTTATTTCTCTAAACTTTCCGAATCAGTTTTCTCTAAAAAAAATTATCTTAAGTTGGAGTTAGAAAATTCCAATTTCAATCACCTGCTCATCATTTGAAGTCTTTTCATTTAACTCCTTAATACCTTTACATTCAAAGTTGTGATTTTGAACTTAAATTTGCTACATTGACAGTGCTTGAAAATCATAATATTGGAATTGTGACGAAGATTTGAAATGGGTTTCATTGAATTAGTGGCAAAGTAGTAGTTTTTTATTTATTTATTTGTTTAAGTAGTAGCTTTTTTTCCTTTGTGGTTTATGGGTTTTATTTTTGAATCAGCGAAAATGGAAAAGATTTATGGTATAGCACATATTGAGGTAGGTGATGCTGGCTGGCGACAATGGAGGACGGCGGCGGAGCAATGGTGAAGATGGAGGCCCAAAAACTTTAAAAATAAATAAATTTAAGATTGATTAAAAAATTTGATGAAAAAAGAAGATAGATAAAAAATAAGAAAATGAAAAGAATTGAGCACGTGCGTCAATTTATAGCTCCATTATAAAAAAGTTAATACTCACTCGCTTCTATTGGGTGTAAATCCGCAATGCCAGGCGTGCAAGAGTGGTGTGTTTTTTATATACTTTTGAAAGATTGCATATGCAAAAAGTTACCCCTATTGAAGGAGTGTGTCATAGGAATTTGACCTCCAGGTGATGGGATAAACTATGTATTTTGTCTTCCTTTTTTATATAACTTTCAAAAACACAAATGCATGAAAATATCAAATTTAAGCAGTAATGTGATTTTCTTCTCTAACAAATAGACATTTCAATTAATATTTATAATTTTTCCACTATCAATGGAATAATGTAATTAATAAGTTTGACATGTTAAACCATTCTCCAATCAAATATCGTCATATAAATCGAACATAAAAGAATAAAGCGAAAGCATGACATTTTTATTGGACTGACCAGAAGTAATCACCATAAGTTGAATTAGAAATGTTTATTTTGGATCATGCTTTTTGGTAGGGGTGCTCATAAAAACCCGAAAAACCGAACCAAACCGAAAACCAAACCAAACCGACCAAGAAAACCGATACTTTTTGGTTTGGTTTGGTTTTGGTTTTGAATTTTAAAAACCGATCAAATTTGGTTTGGTTTTGGTTTTAATCAGAAAAAAACCAAACCAAACCGACTATATGAGTAGTTATTCAAATTTATTATTACACCTATATATATGTATATTGCTATACAAAGTTTCAAAAAATTTATGGTAAATGTTAATAGTTTGCACTTTTAATATAGTTCTTTACCTTTACATTCTAGTTTGATTGGTAGTTTTCTTTTGTTTAGTGTAAGAATCCATTTCGTGTTAAAAATAATATACTTTTAATTGAGTCCTTAAATTATTCATCACTATTTGATTCAATTATCATCAATATATCTTGGTAAATAATAGATTTCTCAAAGGGCAATTGATTTGATAGTGTTACATTGAAAATGTATATGTGTTTGGTAGCGTATGTCATATATTTAAGAAAAAACCGACAAATAACCGAACAAACCAAAAAACCGACATAAACCAAATCGAGAAAAACCGACTTAATTGGTTTGGTTTGGTTCTAATATTTGAAAAACCGACTTACTTGGTTTGGTTTCTTTTTAGGGAAAAACCGATCCAAAACCATGAACACCCCTAAGCATAAGTACTTGATCTTACGAAAAGAAAGAAAATTCCATAAATCCAACACTGAATTTCACTAATTAATGTAATTACAACAACATTAATCCTAAAATACAACATAATTGCCCTGACAATATACTAATTAACATAGAAATCATCTCATAGGATGTGACAATTATTGTCTTGCTTACCACCTACTTCCTTGGTTTCTTTATTGCTAGTTGTATCTTCTTGCTTTGCAGCTGCCTCTATTTCCATATTAGCAATTTTAACCTCAGGTTCAGCTTGAGTAGTTGGCTCAACCACAACTGGTTCAACCCAAACCAAACTCTCCATATAAGAAGTCACATAAGGAACTCCTATTCCATTTGCCCAAATACCAAAATCCTCAAACTCTTCATTTTTCGGATCATATAAAAACACATTCTTATTTATATACACTATTGCCTCTGCACCACCTTCCAACACTCGCAATGGAATTATAGGACCAGACAATTCTTCGTCCAACCTTGTCACGTACAACTTGGTCCATGTCTCTTCGACCGCGTACTCTTTCATTAACCATACCTCGATATCGAGACAGTTATCAACAGACGAACTCGATTTTGCACAAACAGAGAGCGATCCGTGCAACGGACTAATACAATTGGCTTCTCGTTCGTGAGGATTTGGCAACCAAAATTCCTGAAACACCTCTTTTGCCACATTGAATGAAAGTATTGGCAATCTCCTAGGCCTAATTTTGCCGAATTCGCGTTGCGTTAGCCAATGTATACATCCGTTGAAAAACACCGTGTCACCACGGGCATAATAATATTGTGAAGGAAAACAGTCACCGATTTTTTTCCACGAATCTTGTTTTAAGCTGTAGACCTCAACTTCAGACCATTGTTTCTTTTCGTTTTTTAATCGATCGTCAATGTAAGTAATTTTTACCAATTTGTGATCGGTCGTACCGTCAAAACCGAATCCGAAATTAGGAGAGTGCCTTTGACGTTCTGGAGAGAAGGTAGAATCAGGCAACGTCCTGCATTTTCTCATTGAAGGATTCCACAAATTGATTTCTTTTTTACCGTGCAAGAAATTTGTAAGGTAACAAATTAAACCGTTACAATAGCCAACCAAGACGTACGTGCATGGCTTAGTGTTAGTTATAGGGAAACCAGGATGAATAAGCTCCTCACTTGGACTACCAGCGTAACACCAAGATCTAAGACCTTCGTTAGGATATAATTGATACACAATTTGGAAAAGTCTCAACTTTCTGCTAACAATTTCCATGTTAATTCTATGCGCGTTCATGAAAATTGGATCGTCTATTAGAGAACACCAGGATTTACAGACGGATCTAAATCGAGCAAGAGCTTCCACTGATAAGTGCACTAGAATCTTGTTGATGATTTTTTGATCTGNTCTAATATTTGAAAAACCGACTTACTTGGTTTGATTTCTTTTTAGGGAAAAACCGATCCAAACCGAACCATGAACACCCCTACTTTTTGGTAGAAGGCCGAGAAAGTTAGAGAGCCCCGCGCGCGATTCTTGCAATCCACTCTATACAATTATTGACAAATGAATAGAGAGTGTTTTGCTAAGCTTAAAAAGGCTAGTAAAATTGGTTTATAAGTGTTTTTTGGCTTATTTATGTATTTGGTAAACACCCACTGCTTATGACTTATCAGCTTATAAATACTTTTAGTTTGACTAAAACTTTTACTAGTTAATAATATTTTTTAATTCATAAAATATTTTTTCCAAAATACATTTTCTAATTTTCTCTTAACAAAAGAACAACTTATTAGCACTTTTCTACCAAACACGTCAATTGCTTATTATCAGTTTAGCACGTCTATCCAAACACATAACTCTTATTTAAAAAACTAATTTCAACTATTTACCATCAGCTAATCCAAACGGGATGTCAGTCTGCCCTACAAATCTCCCAATGTGCCAATCCCCGCGTCAACACAAGGAATAAAACAAAAATGCAGCCCAATCCATTACTCCACTAACAACTTGTTTGGATGGTTGTTACGTATCGTTTTATAATGTATCGTATCGTATTGTATTGTATTGTACTGTATCGTTTGATGAATACAATGTTTGGATGGATTGTGTCATTTTGGCGTCGTTTCATGGTATCACGCACCTCTGATATGATGAATAAACTTGCAATATTATAAAGAAAAACTATGATACGGTATATAAAAAGGTAGGGTAAATGATAAAATAAAATTATTTAATAATAATGAAGGGTGACATTGAGAGGAAAACACAAGGAAACGACGCGACCACACCAAATCGGTCGTTACATAAAGTGGCACATTTCATCGTTACGTAATGACGGATGATCACGCCCAACTATGCCTTATAAAAAGGACTAAGCGGTCGTTGCAAATATAATCCGGTTTACAAGTCCGGAGTCGAATCCCACAGAGAACTAAGGTTTAGCTACAACTGTTCACTATCACCAAAAAGACAAGCTTGAACAATTCCTAACTTATAGATATTAAGATTCTTGTGTTTAACTAATTAACTAACAAATTAAAATAGTAAATTAACAACTAACGACACTGAGGGTTAGAGAAAAGATTAAGGAGGTCTAGAGTTATGATTTCCCCCAATTGTCGGAATCCTTCCCGCTATGTCTTCTATAATTTCGCCTAAGTATTCTCTACCGATCATGAGCACTCTTATTACCGTAAATCTCTCCCGAGTAATTACGACAATTTACTAGACGCGCTCTCCCGAACTACGCTAGCTGGCTTTTAATACAGCTCACTTCAGATCGCACCCAAGGCTTCGTTATCCTTAATCCCACCTTTAAACCCTCGGTTATTGATCCCTCATATACTCTGGGAGTGGTGTTGTTCAACAATTACCTAAATATGCACTCTCTCCCGAGTTATGCATACTAAATAGGCACAGCTAATTGAGAGCTCTTCAATCAACCAGAATGTAAACGTAGTTGAACAAATAGAGAAAAACTATGGCTCAATTATATAAAAACATAACAAGAATTTATCTTACAAAAGGTTCTATCAAACTCTAGATAACAAATTAGCTATTCATAATAGTATGTAAAACTACAATACTAAAAGTCATAACCAACAATGAAAAATAGGAAGAGGAAGGAAAAACTCGTAGAAGAATTCTCCGCCTTGCTCCCAATGTGTTCTTGCCTCCTTAGGTCGAATCTATGTCCAAAATATGTCCCCCTCTCCTTCAAAATAGGTTTAGGACCCCTTTTATACAACTTGGAATAGTGTAGGGACGAAATAAACTTGTCCCGGGCGAAATAGGACTTCTTTTTGACGCCTGGAGGGGCGCGGCCGCGGTCAAAACGCGGTAGGACCGCGGCCAGACAAGCTCTCTGATTTCTGCCGCGGTCGGTTCCGCGGTCGCGGTTTCGACCGCGTTTTTCACCCTGTTCCGTTTGGAATTTGAAAAAACGTAAAACATGAAAGTTGTAGCCCTTTGAATTATATTTCCAACCATATATTGTGGAGCCCAAATGGAGTTCTGAGCAAAAAGTTATGTGCATTTTACTAGACAGTGCGCAATATGCCTACTCGAGTCTTCGTTTTGTTGTTTTATTATCCGTTGATCCCTGAATAAGATCCCGGCTTAATTCCTTGAGCTTTTACTCAGACTTCAAAGCTCCAAATCACTTGAATTCATTCCTTAACATCTATATAGCTCGGAATCACTCATACAAGGCATAAAACACACCGTTAGTGCAAAACACTAGCGATTAAAGCGCAAACTCAACTAAAGTGCAGCAAATTAGAGTGTAATAATCGACTAAAATACGCAATTATAGCCTATCATCAACGGATTTAACGATACGATACAATAAAATTTAAGTAACAATCAAAACAAATATTGTATTTAAAATAACAATAGGATACGATACGATAGGTAACAACCATCCAAACAAGCTGTAAGCTAAAAATATGTGAATGAATGAAGGTCAAATCATAACTGATTGTATAGAGTATGGCTGCTTAAACTGTTGTATAATATAGTATTAAAAAGCGAGGTTGAATCAGTTACGCCACTTCTTTAGATGCTTAGGTCTATGATTATCAGTTTGAATGCAGAATTCAGAAATATACAAAAAGATTTTGAAGACAAAGTGCTCCAGTCAAAGACTCATGTTTCATGGCCCCAGCACTGGTTTCTATAGTGCTGTCTGCTGACACTTAGCTTTTCTCAAACAGAACAATAGTTTGTTGCATTGTGGCCTTCTATCATTGCGGTTATTTTAGTTGCTTAATGCTTAAAAATGATTATTCTGATGCAAGTAAAAGTAAAAAGAAACAAAAAACAAAAGAGAAAAACAGCCCTATCGAGTATCCACTAATCTAAATATGTGAATGAATGAAACTCATCAGTTTGCTTAAAAAATGTTTTATGTACTAAAGGATGGTTGAATCCAATGGCATACGATACGAAGGATATTTTATAAGTAGTGTGACAAGAGGCTAAATCTAGGTAATTTGGCGATTGTTTATGCTCCCGCTTAGTTATATTCCGATGTCATAATGTGGTTAATTGATTAAAAATGGGCTCTAATTGTGAATTGTATACATTGCAGGATGAGGAGCCTATGTGATGCCTTAAAGAGGTGATTGGAACTACTTTAAAGCAAAAACAACCCCTCGGAGCTGAGTACGCACGAAGACGAGAAAAAAAATCAAGGAAGTAAGGATCTGGGCTAGCGCGCCCAGGTGCGCGCCCGCGCTAATTTTAGCGCGCCCTAAAACAAAACGTATGCCAACTAGCGTGGTCAGATGCGCGCCCATATGCGCGACCGCGCTAGTCCAAATTCCGGGAAGCCTTGTTCAGGGGTATAATTGGAAATCTGGAGGAAACCCCACTTAACCTATATAAAGTCAAGCTCGCCCAAGGATTATTTATGAAGGTTTTCATAGTCTAGTGAAGGAATAGAGAGGCAAGAGGCAAGGCAGAGATTTTGATCATCAAGTTCTTCTTTTATTCCCTTGGTTTTTGCTAATTGTGATGAAATTGAACCTTATTGTGATGAACACTAGTATGAGTGGCTAAACACCTCTGGGGTTGTGATTTCGCCATGAATATTGTTGTTTGATATTAGCTTGACCTTGATTATAATTCACCAATATATGGTTGTTTCTTCAATTCTGTGTTTAATTCCTTAATTGTCTGGCCAACAGTTAGGTTCTATTTACTATCTATGCTATGCTTGGACCATGTTTAGATTAGAGAAGAATTGAAGAGAGCATGATCTTAACCCTTAGGGGGAGCGAATTTGTGGTTAGGATAGGAATATACCTAGTCACCGTGCTTAATTAAATATCGTAATCTTAATGCGTTCTTAATAGATTGATTTCATAAGAATATAGGCACTAATCTATTGAGAATAGGTGAGTAGTACTTTGGGAGAAGGTTATGAGAGCATTTATCGATTAATTAGCAACCATGAGTGAATTATATGAAAGGGAGAGTTAATTAGAACACAATACCAATGGTGAATCGATCACAACCCTGGAATACTTATCTCTACTGAATACACAACAATCAACTCGTTACTTGATAATTTAGTTATTATTTAGAATCGTAGTATAATATAATCATATTAGTGGACTTTGATTTTAGCTGGATTGAATGACAATTTTAGTGATTAGTGAGTAGTTTATACAAGTCTCTGTGGGTTCGACACTCAACTTATCATTATATTACTTGTCGACCACGTATACTTGCGTGTGCGTTTGGGAGCAACATGGTGTTACAATTTTAGAGATGAACTTATGAATACATTACTATAACAGTAAACGGTGTCATTTTTATATTTATCCTTAATATATATTTTTTTTAATACATATCTTGTGAAAAAATTCGATGAAGCAGTGTCCCGTGACACCGCATGCGTGCAACAAGGTATATAATTGTCAAATCTGAATTATTTCGATCGATTTGGTCATCTAGTCGAAATCTCATGTCTAGGACTAGATGACCAGTTTAATATACATCAAAACGACACAATACAATATAATATAATATGATACGATACATTAAAACAATGATACATAATAGCCATCTAAACAAATAAAAGGAAAATGTCAAAAAATATGTAAAAGAAAGCTTTTTACCTTTTTTCAAAGAAAATTGTACGAAAATTTATTGTGACAACTGACAAATGACAAACGAGGACGGTGGTACAGGACACTGTTGAGGAAAGCATTCAACTCTAGATTTAATTTCACAGATACTGGCATCCAAAATTTTATCCAATTCGAAAGATAATGGCTTTGTGGTCCATTTAAAAAGGGTTTGCTTTGTTTAATGAAACTCTAATATTACATGTTCCACTTTAAACGAACACCTATATCGTGGATTTTTACCTTTTCATTGACTTTGTGCCACTCTTTTTAGTGGAGTATTAAAACTGATATCTACATTGTACTACTATACAAGTAACTCTGGATATCTAAATCCTATTCCAGTAATTACATATTGGTGTTCAAATATACTCGCGATATCAAGTATTAATTAAAGATGTAACACATTCTTATTATTTAACTGGTTAGAAAACCCTATAATTATTTGTTAATTGTCTCACGTTGGTTATAAGAATTCGAAAAGTGCTTAAAACTCAATATCCTAAGGTTTTTAGCCTTTTATTTATCAATTTATTGGAGTTTGAATTCTTTCATATGGTATCAATATTAAACATTGATAAATCCATTCTAATAAATATTTCTCTTGATATATCTTCTACCCCATATATTCTTCTTCTTATTATTATTTTCTAGTTTGTTGTCCATTATGCCGAATGGGCGATTTTTCTATTTTTCCCACATTAAATAATACATCTCTGCAGTAGCAATAAAATACATAAAATAAATTTGAGTGCTTAGTATGGTGGTTCTTTGATTGATTTCTTAGTCAGACTAACTACACGCTAGTAGCCTATCTTGGCCCTTGAATGATTTCTTGATTAGACTAACTACTTGCTAATCGCAATTCCTTTGGGTAAAGATTATAGAGAAAATATTTCATTTTCTAGAAGCTCAAATGATCTCTTGTAGATAACTGCAAATAATGTCACGCTATTCAACAACAGAAACTACGTATTTTTATAAACAGTAAAGTTGACCCGAAAAAATAATTGAGGGCTCCATACAAAGAAAAAGGAAAATAAGTTGCGAAGCCTGTTACAAAAACCTACAGTAGTTGTTGTTGTTGTTGTTTTTTTTAAATGTATGGGACTGAATAGGTTGTTTGTTTCGTGAACGCGATCATTTACAATTGTTCTTTTTTTTTTTTTTTTTTGTCAAAGTCATGTTAAGGGGCCAATTACCATACCCTTTTTCTTTAATTATTATTCCATTTGGATGTGACAACATAAATAAGACTAATCGTCATTAATATTAAACTCGTACGAATAATGCTGAAACTGCTTTGATTATTCTAAAACTACTTTTGTTATATTCATGAAAGAGACATCTTGGGTTCCATTAGTCAGACCGACCGATCGAACAATATATAGGCCAGATGTGAATGTGACTGCTCTAAATAATGGAAAATTCAGTACTAGCTTGGAAATTGAAGGTAAGAGAAGATAGGGTTGGCAGCAGCAAAATGCCAATAATCAATAGATTGAATGCAAATAACAGTTTTGTCTGTTTTAATTAATTATATAAGGTTCTTAACATGCTTCAATTTTACATTAGTACGTGCTGGACATTATTGCTGGTTTTTATGCCTAAGTAATGAGATCAATTATCATTTTTTTTATCAGTTGTCCCGTGCATAATTTAACTTTTGCCTTCGATAAATTTCTTTAAATAAGAGGAAGGCAAGAAGTTTGATACACCAACCAAATTTATAGCATGTCTGGTTGGCAAGCAGCAAGGATGATGCACTCCAACTTTCAGAAGATTGTGTTCAGATGATGTTAATTTTACCCCAATTTCATTTTACAGAAAGATCCAAAACCTTAGAAATCTTCAAAATAGTGAAACATCAATATCAAGGCACGGAGTCCTTATAATGTTTCACTATATATGTGTTAAGCTGAGAATCTCAATCTTCAATTTTTTTATGTTATATGTATCGGGGTTCTCAATAGTTGCATCTCACCTAACAACTAAGTCCTTAATTGATATTCCATCCGTCTGACACACTTTCTATATCAATCTCTTTAACAAAGAATAAAATACTTTTTATGATCCTATAAAGTTTTTCTTCTTTAATTTTTATGAACACAAGTTTCAATTTTTTTTTAATTTTGTGTCGAATCAAACTATATCATATAAATTTAAAACGGGCAGAGGGTATCTTTTTCTTTTATTTGTTCATTTTGGGATTGGTTGAGTAAAAGTTAAACCTGATTTTAAATTGCCTTAGTCATTTTGATTAATACATGCACTTGAAAAGACAAATGAATGACGACGAGAGCCAAGAAAACGGTCGGGTAGGGCTGTGCACGAATCGGATCGGATCGGATTTAGCATATTTCGGATTCGGATTTCAGATTTCGGATTGTGAAAAGGGCAATCCGAATCCGATCCGAATTAACATTGGATCGGATCGGATTTTGAAACTTTGGATCGGATATTTTTCGGATTGTCGGATCGGATTGTCGCATAATTATCCTATGTTGGATTTTATTCTATACTGTAATCTGTATACTCAAACTATTACTTTTAGTGCTATGATCAAGAAAACAATATATCAAATTATTGATTCATTTCCAACTTCTATTATCTACTTCATTTCCTTGAAACAAAACAATATATCAAATTAACAGAATGGCTTCTTCTAGCAACTATTCAATCCTTTTCTTGATCATAGCATTATTTTCCTTATCAAGCATCAACACAAGCAATGCAGCTCGCAACCTACTGCAACTTCCAAACTTGCCAACAATACCGTTACTGCCTCAGTTGCCTAAAATTCCCAACTTGCCAACAGCAGTCACATTGCCACCATTGCCAACACTTCCAACAGGGTGGTTCTCTACTACAGTGTAGTTTACAAATATAATTTCAAACAGAAATTTTACACTTTAACTTGATAAAGAGCAAACTTCATTTCAAATGACACCTAAACTTTAGGCCGGAATTCAATTCCAAAAGCTTCTAACATTTGAACTTCTATTAGAGGTTCTATTTGACCATATTTCTGCAAACTAAAGTCCACTTCTGAATATTCACTTAACAATGAAGAAAATACTTTCCCGGATAACTGAAACATCACCTGCTCTTGACTGGAAATCGTTTGTGAAGACTTGAGAGGACTTGGAGTTCACTGACTTGAGACTTCGAGAGGACTGAGATGAAGAGTGAAGACGGCGGAAGCTTGGTCGGCGTCGGACTGAGATGAAGACTTCGAGTTCGAGAGGACTGAGGAATAGATCTGTGAAGAGAGGCGGAAGAGACTAGAGACTCAACATCGATATAACCTAGGGTCAGTCTCTGATAAATGAATATAAGGTTACTTAACCCTAAAATTTTTGGATAGTATTTATATATTGGTCATATAATTTCGGATTTCGGATCGGATCGAATTAAAAATATGCCAATCCGAATCCAATCCGAAAATTCGAAATTTTATAAAATATAATCCGTATCCAATCCGAAAATCCGAAATCCGAAATCCGAAAATCCGAAATAGAGTGGATCGGATCGGATTTCGGATATCCGATCCAAATGCACAGCCCTACGGTCGGGCGGTCGATATTCGACAGCCAAAATCCTGACCCCACGGTCTGCAATCATTTAATCTAATGATTTATTTCGCTGCATGCAAATTGCCAAAAAAAGAAAAGAAAAAAAAGCAAGTAAAGACTAGAGAAATTATAAGTCCTTGATGAAACTTTTTGGTGTATAATGTTATGAAAATAATTATATCGTGGATGATTATTTATTACTCCGCTATAGATAATCTTTCTGAAGAAGATTATTCGTTTTGTATTCTATTGAAGTGTATCTACAAACAGCTGATGCAGGAAGGTTGCAAGCAACTCAATGAAATGATTTGCAACAACTTCTTATTAAACAAGCAGGTTGCAATCAGCTCATGCCGACAGCTTACGAGCAGCTTAAGAAAAGCCTCGCAGCTGCTTCCTTTCTTCTATAAATAGAGGAGTTTTCAGTTCATTATGTACATCAATTTGAAGTTGAATAATATATCAATCTTCTTCTATACTTGTCTTCGATTTATTTACTTTGCAGTTTTTATTTATAACACGTTGTCAGCACGAATCTTTAATTTCATCATCACTACCTGACTGTGAGGCAACAGACTGTCTTTGTGCGTGGTCAAACCGAGTTCGTTCAAAGCATTATGAAGAAAATTATATTCTTGGGGTGGTGAACAATACGTTGGTTTTGTTAATTTCCAACTCTATGAAAAGATGAAATCCTTCTAATGTCGTTTCACAAAGATAAGGCTTATTAATTTACAATTTTAATTTGATTTCTTTCGTAAGCTTGAAAACTTTTGCTTATTATCTATGTTCATCACGTGCTAATTCTAAGCAACTAGTGATGCAGGACTTACAGGTATATTGTGATTTGAAATATAAATTTGAAGGCTTAGAAGACAATATGTTATGTGCTCTGTATACATATTATCATATAACAACTATTTTTTTAATACTTGGTTTCATCATGTTATCATCTCCGTAAAAGATTACAAAGTGGATAACATTGTTAGGTCCATTCAAACTCCATCAGCGTATGCAAGAAATATATTATCACCAGTAGTGGCAATATTTCCTAGTCTTGTTATGGCTTAATTTTATGGTTCATTTGAACTCTAGCAGATTACGGCCGCTAGAAGCGACAATGTTTTGTATATCTTATTACAACTAAATTTTATTAACCGCCAAAAGTGATACATGCCTATGACTGCCAGAAGTGATGATTTAGGCTTGTTGTGGTTACAATTGAAGATAAGTTAGAATTTTTTTTCCATATTACATACATGCCTGGATTTGCTCTCGAAGTAGCAAATATCTTAAAAAGAGGTTCGAAGCATCACAATGTGACGTGATTAATGCACATTCAAATAATTATATTCTATTCCCCGAAGGATGAGAATCTTTGATAAATATTAATCTATTCCCTGATGTGAATGGGGCAATATTAATAAAGCTTGTAAATATGAACGCGCTATTGGTTGTGAAGATATCACAACTCACCTCCAGAAAAGGTTATACGATTGTTAGAACATATCCTTAATCTTTCATACTTTAAATTTGCCCCCGAAGTTTACTAATGCAAAGTCATCTACAGTAAATAAGAATCTTGCTGATATAAAAGTAGCCACAATAAATCAGAAGTTTATTGATGCAAAAGTTTGTGCCATAGTAAACCAGAAGTTTATTAAGAGATTGCACATGCCATGATAAACTTCAAGTTTTCATATGTCATTTTTAAATGAGCTATTTGAGAATTCAGATAAGCATATACTGAAGAACTAGAAGATTCTTCAAGAATTCTCTTGTGTTGCCTGTTCTCATAATAAATTGATTATACTAGTTAAAGTTGGGGCTAGACCCCGGAATACTGTAATATATAAAAGGTGAATATGGATTCATTCACCTATCATGCGAACCACTTATAGATGCAATATGAGATGATTACATGTTTGTTTATTGCCAACCTGTAGTTTGGCATTTGAAATTGCTTTTCTCAATTAACAGCATAACTTTCAGATTGTGAAATCAAGACAGTTCATCTTGATAATGCTGGTTTATATCCAAGATGGTATAGCATTGAATACCTCATATTAATGGCTAAACTATTGCTTATGAGAACAAAACTTCATGTGTTGGTCTAAGATTTTTTAAATTGCATACAACAACACTTGTATGCATCATACCAACAAGATATGATAAGTCCTCCCCTCACAATTGGTTCTAGATCAGAATCCAAATATTTTACTATCTAATAATTATTGATGTGTGGTATATGATTAATTTCTCTACCACAATACACAAAGATAGGTTCCCCGAAGAAGATTGGGGATATATGTTAGTTTTTTTAACATTTGGGGGATGGAACAAGTAGCTAGAGAATATGTTATATGAATCGAATTATCATTAATATCATCCTCACTCAGAAGTTAATTCAAGTCAAATGCCAAAAACATTTGCTGATCCAAAATTAAATATCATATTTCAGATGCAAATGCTCCTATTAAAATTAAAGTCCCAAAAGGATAAAGTTTACTGCACGCATGA
Organism: Nicotiana attenuata; assembly: GCF_001879085.1. Classification (NCBI taxonomy): domain Eukaryota; kingdom Viridiplantae; phylum Streptophyta; class Magnoliopsida; order Solanales; family Solanaceae; genus Nicotiana; species Nicotiana attenuata. The sequence goes on from NW_017675306.1 coordinate 46,446, forward strand.
AGTGTAATAAATCGATCGGTTCCAAAGGTAACAACCCTTGAAAAATGATAGGAGCAAATGATCATAATGAGGAGGAAATGAGCTCTAGAAGAGCCCATAACATAACATTTCATGAAACTCCAGAAGAAGTTCAGTTACTTGAAAATAAAAAAAATGATGAGATCTCAACAAGTTATGTCGCTTAGGAACCGATACAAAATGATCATCGACGACATATTTGATACAACATAGTGCACAATATTGTAAAAGATTGTGAGGATCAGACCTCTAGTCTAGACACCTGAAGATGTCATGCCATATAAATGCATGTCATAACCTATATGACTCATTTGATCAAATGTACAAAACTTCATGTGTTGGTCTAAGATTTTTTAAATTGCATACAACAACACTTGTATGCATCATACCAACAAGATATGATAAGTCCTCCCCTCACAATTGGTTCTAGATCAGAATCCAAATATTTTACTATCTAATAATTATTGATGTGTGGTATATGATTAATTTCTCTACCACAATACACAAAGATAGGTTCCCCAAAGAAGATTGGGGATATATGTTAGTTTTTTTAACATTTGGGGGATGGAACAAATAGCTAGAGAATATGTTATATGAATCGAATTATCATTAATATCATCCTCACTCAGAAGTTAATTCAAGTCAAATGCCAAAAATATTTGCTGATCCAAAATTAATATCATATTTCAGATGCAAATGCTCCTATTAAAATTAAAGTCCCAAAAGGATAAAGTTTACTGCACGCATGAAGTGTAATAAATCGATCGGTTCCAAAGGTAACAACCCTTAAAAAATGATAGGAGCAAATGATCAAAATGATCATAATGAGGAGGAAATGAGCTCTAGAAGAGACCATGACATAACATTTCATGAAACTCCAGAAGAAGTTCAGTTACTTGAAAATAAAAAAAATGATGAGGTCTCAACAAGTTATGTCGCTTAGGAACCGATACAAAATGATCGTCGACGACATATTTGATACAACATAGTGCACAATATTGTAAAAGATTGTGAGGATTAGACCTCTAGTCTAGACACCTGAAGATGTCATTCCATATAAATGCATGTCATAAACTATATGACTCATTTGATCAAATTTATATGAAGATCCCTGAAGGATTTAAAATGCTTGAAGCATATCAGTCAAAGTATCTGTCACGACCCGGATTTCCCACCCTCGGGAGTCGTGATGGCGCCTACTAATGAGAGCTAGGCAAGCCAACTTAATTAGCATTTTCATTAAACACCTATTCCTTTTTAACAATTAACAACATTAAATAAAGGCGACGGAATTAAAATCATAAGCGGAAGACTTAAATGTAGATAGATGATCAATAATACAGAAGTTCCAACACATATATCTCTACCCCGGGACTGGAGTCACATACTCACGAACATCTAAGGAGCACTACATACAAAGTATGAAAGAAACATAATCTGTTTATCACGGGTACAATGAGATGACAGCCAAATGTAAAGATAAACGGGAAACACCGGGCCTGCGGACGCCTGCAAGCTACCTCGGGTCTCTCTGGACTGAAGGTTCGCCCCCGTGCTAATGCTGCTGCTGTTGCTCAATACCTGGACCTGTGCAAAAATGCACAGAGTGTAGTATCAGCACAACCGACCCCATGTGCTGGTAAGTGCCTGGCCTAACCCCGGCGAAGTAGTGACGAGGCTAGACAGGACCTACCAAAAACAACCTGTGCAGGTGTATATGTATAAACAAGTACAATGAAATAACAACAGAAAATACCAGCTAAGGCAGGGAGGGGACATGCTTAGGGGGAAATACAGAGGAACACAATTTATCAGAAGTAAACACGAAACCACATCCGATCTCATAATCTATATAAGTGGTCGGCGTACCACACGATCCCATTTCATAATATATATATCTAGGTGGTCGGCGTGCCACACGATCCCAGTTCATAATATATAAGTGGTCGGCGTGCCACACGATCCCATTTCATAATATATAAGTGGTCGGCGTGCCACACGATCCCATTTCATAATATATAAGTGGTCGGCGTGCCACACGATCCCATTTCATAATATATAAGTGGACGGCGTACCACACGATCCCATATTATAGTTCAAAATATCTGACTTTGTAAAGAAGGCCCCATTAGGGGAATTTGACAACATAGCACTTTAACCCGGCAAGGGTACAGCTAACAGCCCAAATATCCCGGCAAGGGAGAGTACATAATATTAGTCTACACGTCCCGACAAGGGAATAATCACAACACATCCTCTTTTAAATCACTTCTTTCTCAACTATCACATTCTTGTTCGAGCCAACGCTCCAAAATATACCAATCACAATTCTTCCTCAACCGTTCACATTATATGAAATTTATCAATTAAACAAGGAAGTTGTGTCGCATCATTCGAATTAAAAGCAATTAAGACTCACGGTCATGCTAGACTCAGGTGCATAGACAACCGTCACCATGCCTATACACCATACTCCACATTTAGCAAGTAGCAAATAACATCCTAATCCTATTCCCTCAAGCCAAAGTTAGAACAAACACTTACCTCAAATGCTCCAAACTCAACTCAATCCTCTAGTATAGATTTACCCTTCGAATTCACCACCAAACCGCTCGAATCTAGTCACAAATTACTTGAGTGTATCAACAAAGGCTAATCTAATAAATTTGAATGCATGAAAAGTGAATTTCCCAAAGTTTGTTCAAAAATCTCCAAAATGCCCCCGGGCCCACGTGGTCAAAACCCGAGGTTCGAAACCCTAGTTCTACCCTAGATTCCCAAATTCCCCCATTAAAATCTTTGTTTTGAAGTTGAAATTATGTTTAAAGATGTTAAGAAGCAAGAAAAATAAGTTAGAATTCACTTACCAATCGTTTTGAAGGAGAAGAATCGTTTGGAAAATCGCCTCTTATGTTTTGGGTTTTGAAAAAGTGCAAAATGACTGAAAATCTCAGATTTATATACTTTGCTGAAGGACTGGCGCGGACCGCGCAAAAATGCCCCGCGGCCGCGCCGAGGAAGGGAGGGAAAACGACTCTCTGAACCTATCCAGCGCGGACCGCACTGATTTGGTGCGCGGCCGCGCTGGATGACCTAGAGTTCACTAGCCCTCTAAACCTAGCCACGCGGACCGCGCAGAAATGCACCGCGCCCGCGCGGTTACCAGCGCGGACCGCGCAGAAATGATCGCGGCCGGTCTGGGGGCCTGCAATACCTGGACCTGCAATTTCTGATGCTTATAAGTCTAAAACCCTCCCGGGACCCACTCAAAACTCACCCGAGCCCTCGGGGCTCCAAACCCAACATACACACAACTCCAAAAACATCCTACGGACTCATCTGTGCGATCAAATCGCCAAAACAACATCGAATTAGGCCTTAAGACCCATGATTTCCTTCCAATTTCCATGAAACATCAAATTTTACTGTTGCTAGCTCAAAACACGTCAAATGACGTCCAAATCTAACCAAACTTCACAGCAATTGCTTAACTCATATTTAAGGCTTGTGCCGGGCGTCGAAATCAAAATATGAGCCCAACAGCACAGTCTTCTAAACAAATAACACTTTCAAATTCTTTAATTATTTTCAGAAAACAATTTCACACAATAATTCATTTCTCGGACTTGGAACCTCAGAATTTGATTCCGGGCACACACCCAAGTCCCAAAGTTTCCTACGGACCCTCCGGGACTGTCGAACCACGAGTCCGGGTCCGTTGTCCAAAACGTTGACCAAAGTCAAACTCGATCAATTTAAAACATCAAATTTTATTATTTTTCTCACAAATTCACATGTAAACTTTCCGGTTACGCGCCCGGACTGCGCACACAAGTCGAGGCAATCCCCAAGTGAGGTTTCCAGGGCCTCAGAAGTACAGAGGAAGTAGGAATACAGGTGATGACCCCTTTGGGTCGTCACATTCTCCACCTCTAAAACAACCGTTCGTCCTCGAAGGACAAAAGAAAGGAGTACCTGAGTCGGGGAAAAGATGGGGATAACGACTCCGCATTTCAGACTCGGACTCCCAGGTCGATGCCTCAGGAGGCTGACCTCTCCACTGAACACGAACAGAAGGAAAACTCTTGGATCTCAACTGACGAATC
>NW_017675306.1:51864-70768 GCF_001879085.1 Nicotiana attenuata
GGTACAAAAGAGGTAAAATTGACAGCACTTTGTTCCTAAGGGAAAAAGGTAAAGATCTTCTTGTTGTACAAATATGTTGATGATATAATATTTGGGGCCACTACAGATAGGTTGAGCAAGGAATTTGCTAAATTAATGGGAAGTGAGTTTGAAATGAGTATGGTGGGTGAACTAAATTTCTTCCTAGGCTTACAGATAAAACAAAGCTCAAATGGAACCATGATTCATCAACAGAAATATACAAAGGAACTAATCAAGAAGTTTAAAATGGAGGACTCTAAAGAAATAGATACACCTATTGCAACTGTCACTAAATTAGATGTTGATGAACCTGGTTCATCAGTTGATCAAAAGTTGTGTAGGGGTATGATTGGTTCACTCTTGTATCTTACTGCCAGCAGACCTGACATTGTTTTCAGTGTAGGACTCTGTTCACGTTTTCAGGCTAATCCAAAAGAGTCTCACTTGACTGCTGTCAAAAGGATACTGAGATACCTGAAAGGGACCACTGAATTATGCCTATGGTATCCTAAAGGTAGTAATTTTGATCTAGTAGGTTATGCTGATGTTGACTATGCAGGTTTCCTGGTGGATAGAAAAAGCACTTCAGGTATGGCTCACTTTCTTGGTTCATGTCTTGTATCATGGGCCACCAAGAAACAGAATTCAGTAGCCCTATCTACTGCTGAAGCTGAGTATGTGGCTGCTGCTTCTTGTTGTGCTCAACTACTGTTGATCAAGCAATAATTAGTAGACTTTGGTATAGAAGTGGGATGCATACCAATATTCTGTGATAACACTAGTGCTATAAGTATGACAAAGAACCCGGTTCATCACAAAAAAACTAAGCACATAGAGGTTAGACACCACTTCTTAAGAGACAACTATGAAAAAGGGCTAATCTCCATAGAATTTTGTGCTACTGATAAAAAAATAGCTGACATCTTCACTAAGGCACTGAGTAGAGAAAATTTTGAAAGGAACAGGTTGGAGTTAGGGATGATTAAGATCACCTAAAAGGTCCAGTTCAGAAAGCACAAAGAAAAAAAAAATTTGGCTAGGAGTTCTTAATTTTTGTGAATATTAGACTAATTTCTACTCAGTCTCATACTGTAAATAGTATACTCTTGTGACATGTGTCTATGCAATTCACTAATCTCTTACAAATTTTCTATTTTGACATTTGAGGCATAATCAAGAGAAGTTTCACTTGAAGAACCTGGTTCATCAAATTATGCTCATGAGAAAGTTCAGGTATGTTTCTATTCTTTGCACAATTAGAAAAATTTAATTATCAATCATGAGCAAGAGTCCTAGATATACCAAACGTCCTAACAATTCTATCCGTTGGGTCAATTGAACCATTTTCATTGAAACTAGAAGTCTAAATATAACGGCACCTTCTCCTAAATTCTAGTAATTCAAATTAATCTCTACGGAGACCGGAACTCTAAATTGATTAGACCTCTATATGACTACTGAAAAGGCTGCAGTTTCTGAGTAATAATTACCCTCTTTAAAAACCCCAAACCACTCAATAATCATCAATTCCTCACAAAACCCCTGATAATTCTCTCTCGTCTCTGAAACTCTCCAAAGCTCTTCACACCACCAAAATTCTCTTAGGGTTTTCAGAAATTCCTTACCATGACAAATCCCCAAGACAATCCTGGCACTCCACCACCTGTTTCACCCAACACCTCATTTTCCACACCACCAGTCGAATACCCAAAACCTAGATTCCATCGCCAGAAAATGCTAGCAAGAAAAACTGTAGCTACAGGTTCTTTGAGAAAAACTTTGAATGAAAAACTTCAGTCCAGTCAAAAGAAAGCAGGCCCAGCAGCTGAGACCAACTCTAGCTCTGAATCTGATGATTACATCTCCACCAGTGAAGGAGATGAACCTGGGTCTTCTGAAAAGGCCAAAACTCAAGAAACCCAAAGAGAGGTAAAATCTTGCTATGTTTTTTCTGATGTAGTTGAAAGGGAGGAAAATCGATTTGTTCTGATAGGGTCTGCTAGAGATGTAGGTGGGACTGATTCTGGGAAAATGAGGAAGAAAAAGAAGAAGGAACCTTTAGCCATATGTGGGGGCGGGGAAGAAGGAGTCTCGAAGTCAGGGGGAAGTGGTTCAGGTGAGGCTGCTGAGGTGTTGATTAATCTAAGTAAACAACAAGATGAACCTGGTTCATCTGATGAAGAGAGTTTGGCTGACTTGTTGAAGAAAGTGGGGGCCAGCTATGACCCAAAGAAACGCAAGGCTTCCTCACAAAAGACCCCTGCTGCATCCAAACCAACCAAGAAAAGCAAACAATCACCACCCAAGTCTACTCCTAGGATTAGAGCTACTAGAAGTAGGGTCAGGGAAAGTGAAGCAGAATTGAAGAAGGCTTTAGAAGAAAGTAAGAAAAAGAGGAAAGAGAAAGGGAAAGCAAAGATAGGTGAAAGCTCGGAGGCTGTGGTTGAAGAGGAAGAAGAGGAGATGGAACAGGTCCATCTAGAAAGGAGTACTACTGTGGAAGTTCTCACTACCAAATCAAAGGGAACCAGGACTTCTGCCAAGAAGCCCTCCAAGCTAGTACCTGCTGAACCTGTTCTTGCCAAGAGAACAAGGTCAGCTGCAAAAGGAAAACAAGTGAAAATTGCTGAAGAAGTTGATGAATGGAGTGAGGATGAAGGAGCTGAGTCAGAGAAGGAACATGACAGATATGCCATGTTTGGCAAGAGGAAAATTCTGAAAGGGAGACTACTCAAGGACCTGGAGGAGCCAGGTATGATAAGGCTTCTGACTGCACTAGAAGCACAGGGCTGGAAGGACATGGTTCTTCATATGGATGGAAAATTGGCCAGGAATGAACTTGTAGAGTTTATGGAAAATGGGACAGTGAAGAATGGGTTGGTGACTAGCACAGTGAAAGGTGTCAAAGTAAAGTTCAATGCTGCAAAGCTGGGCAAGATTCTAGACAACCCTAGTGAGGGATATGATGATTATACAAGGCAGAGGTGGCCTTGCCTGGATGGTTGCCTACTGATCTTCAGATGACAAGGAACTTTTGTGACACCACAACAGATGAAGAGGTACCTGAGGCCAGGGCAGTTTAGAAAAGTGAAATGAGGCCAGACCACAAAGTGCTTTTTGAATTTGTCAACAAATGCCTTCTACCCAGACAGGAAAGAAGGCATACAGCAAATTATATGGATCTGGTTCTTATGCAATGCCTGAATGAAGGGAAGCAGATCAACTGGCCTGCTTTTATTGTAAAGCTGCTTGAAAGGGTACTCAATGGCTCAAAAGCTCATGCCATTCCCTATGGATTTATCTTGACAACTGTACTTGAAAGATTGAATGTTCCCCTGAAAAAGTGGGAAATGGCTTCGAGCAAAGAGCATTTTGGCAGCAAAACCCTTCAAGCTTGTGATTATATGCTCAGTACAGCTCCAGTTGAACCTGGTTCTTCAGCAAAAACTCCTATGAATAGTAAGGTCAGAGCCTTAGTTCAGGAGGTTGGGGCAAAAGACGCTGAGATAGCAAGGCTTCAGGCCAGAGTTGCTGAATTGGAGGGAGAAAGGAATGGGTTGAGAGCTGAACTTGCTAAGGAGAAGGAGAAAAATGAAGGCATGCTTCAACAGAGGCTCAATCTGCTACAAACCCAACCCTCCAGCTCTTCTAAGCCTTAGATATCCTGTCCTAGTGTGCACCAGTCTAGACCCCCTCAGTGACCCAGTTTGGGATTTTAGATGTTTATTTTCTTTTGCTCATGGTTTGGTAATTTTGTTTTTCTTCTTGTGGACTGCATTGTAGAAACACCTTGCTAATCAATGAATGCAGCTTTTCTTGCTTTTTGTTAATTCTGATCCTAATAGGTATTTTTGTTGAGTTGATTTCTGATTAACTAAAGCATGTGTTCACTTGCAGTTGCCCCAGTGGCCATGAGTACTAATTAGGTTTCTGAGCTCACATTATTTATGCAACTTTTCGATGATGCCAAAAGGGGGAAGATATTGTGCTTAAATTCATTATCTGAACAAGTGATGTTTATGACCTAACTTAAATCTGGCCTTTAGCTTAAATCTGGCCTTTATGATAAGTTGAAAATTCTCTAAAAATTTTCTAAGTGTTGATATTTCAGCTAAGTTTCACAGGTTCTCTGATCACTAAAAGCACAGAGTTTGTCATCATCAAAAAGGGGAAATTTGTTGGCCCAAGTTCAGTTGAAGTTTTGAAGATTGACATATGAACTCAGGGAAAGACCTGGTCCATCTTGAGAGACAAAGTTAGTCATAACCATTGCACATGGAAGGCACGTGAGGAAGATATGTATTGAAGATTACGTAGCAAATATATTCTGAATGAAATCGAAAAGGTTGCATTGAGTTCTAAGAAGGACAGTCTCCTTATGATAAGAGAACACAATCCTAAGCTAGGATAAGGATGGGAGTTTGTATTGGTTAAGGACTCAAATCGACTACGGATAAGCATTGGAGTCTCGATCAAACTCTAACTGCTAATCCATTAAATAACCAAGTTGTTCTCTTTTAAAGGTAATGCACATAAGCAGAAGTTAAGCATATTTGAGAGCAAAAAGATCAAGTCTGATTTGCAAGCAACATATGCGAGATACAAGTGTGCACGTCTGAAGCTACATGAACTAAGATAGAAGAACCAGTTTCATCACTGTGTTTATTCTAAGTCTAGTTCAATCGTAGTAGGTTTTCATATTGTACCTTTCAGCTTTCTTAGAAGCAATTGTATTAGGTACTCTGAGTATTCAAGTTAGAGTTAACTTGAAAGTGTCGCAACAGTTGAGGCTGTGTGCTACACTGGGATCAGAGTTAATCCTTAGGTTTACAAAGAGTTTTGTAAATGCAGTTTTTGGCTCAGTGTTTTTAGTGGAGTTTGGGAAAATCCTACTGAGTAGTAGGTCGTGGTTTTTTCACCTTTTGAGCCAGGTGTTTTCCACGTAAAAATCTCTGTGCACTTTACTTTCAGTATTCATTATTCCGCAAACTGCTGTAGTTAGAACACTTAGAAGAACCAGGTTCTTCTAACGCGAAAATTAGGTACCACACAAATCACCCCCCCTCTTGTGTAGTATTGACGTTTATAACATCATGAGAGCTAGGCAAGCCAACTTAATTAGCATTTTCATTAAACACCTATTCCTTTTTAACAATTAACAACATTAAATAAAGGCGACGGAATTAAAATCATAAGCGGAAGACTTAAATGTAGATAGATGATCAATAATACAGAAGTTCCAACACATATATCTCTACCCCGGGACTGGAGTCACATACTCACGAACATCTAAGGAGCACTACATACAAAGTATGAAAGAAACATAATCTGTTTATCTCGGGTACAATGAGATGACAGCCAAATGAAAAGATAGACGGGAGACGCCGGGCCTGCGGACGCCTACAAGCTACCTCGGGTCTCTCTGGATCGAAGGTTCGCCCCCGTGCTAATGCTGCTGCTGCTGCTCAATACCTGGACCTGTGCAAAAATGCACAGAGTGTAGCATCAGCACAACCGACCCCATGTGCTGGTAAGTGCCTGGCCTAACCCCGGCGAAGTAGTGACGAGGCTAGACAGGACCTACCAAAAATAACCTGTGCAGGTGTATATGTATAAACAAGTACAATGAAATAACAACAGAAAATACCAGCTAAGGAAGGGAGGGGACATGCTTAGGGGGAAATACAGAGGAACACAATTTATCAGAAGTAAACACGAAACCACATCCGATCTCATAATCTATATAAGTGATCGGCGTGCCACACGATCCCATTTCATAATATATATATCTAGGTGGTCGGCGTGCCACACGATCCCAGTTCATAATATATAAGTGGTCGGCGTGCCACACGATCCCATTTCATAATATATATGTGGTCGGCGTGCCACACGATCCCATTTTATATAGTATAAGTGGACGGCGTGCCACACGATCCCGTTTCATAATATAAAAGTGGACGGCGTACCACACGATCCCATATTATAGTTCAAAATATCTGACTTTGTAAAGAAGGCCCCATTAAGGGAATTTGACAACATAACACTTTAACCCGGCAAGGGTACAGCTAACAGCCCAAATATCCCGGCAAGGGAGAGTACATAATAATAGTCTACACGTCCCGGCAAGGGAATAATCACAACACATCCTCTTTTAAATCACTTCTTTCTCAACTATCACATTCTTGTTCGAGCCAACGCTCCAAAATATACCAATCACAATTATTCCTCAACCGTTCACATTATATGAAATTTATCAATTAAACAAGGAAGTTGTGTCGCATCATTCGAATTAAAAGCAATTAAGACTCACGGTCATGCTAGACTCCGGTGCATAGACAACCGTCACCATGCCTATACACCATACTCCACATTTAGCAAGTAGCAAATAACATCCTAATCCTATTCCCTCAAGCCAAAGTTAGAACAAACACTTACCTCAAATGCTCCAAACTCAACTCAATCCTCTAGTATAGCTTTACCCTTCGAATTCACCACCAAACCGCTCGAATCTAGTCACAAATTACTTGAGTGTATCAACAAAGGCTAATCTAATAAATTTGAATGCATGAAAAGTGAATTTCCCAAAGTTTGTTCAAATATCTCCAAAATGCCCCCGGGCCCACGTGGTCAAAACCCGAGGTTCGAACCAAAACCCGACTACCCATTCCCCCATGAACTCAGATATATAAGTTATTTTGGAATCGGACCTCAAATTGAGGTCCAAAACCCCCAAATTTTGAAACCCTAGTTCTACCCTAAATTCCCAAATTCCCCTATTAAAATCTTTGTTTTGAAGTTGAAATTATGTTTAAAGATGTTAAGAAGCAAGGAAAATAAGTTAGAATTCACTTACCAATCGTTTTGAAGGAGAAGAATCGTTTGGAAAATCGCCTCTTATGTTTTGGGTTTTGAAAAAGTGCAAAATGACTGAAAATCTCAGATTTATATACTTTGCTGAAGGACTGGCGCGGACCGCGCAAAAATGCCCCGCGGCCGCGCCGAGGAAGGGAGGGAAAACGACTCTCTGAACCTATCCAGCGCGGACCGCACTGATTTGGTACGCGGCCGCGCTGGTTGACCTAGAGTTCACTGGCCCTCTGAACCTAGCCACGCTGACCGCGCAGAAATGCACCACGACCGCGTGGTTTCCAGCGCGGACCGCGCAGAAATGATCGCGGCCGCGCTAGGGGATTGCAACACCTGGACCTGCAATTTCTGATGCTTATAAGTCTAAAACCCTCCCGGGACCCACTCAAAACTCACCCGAGCCCTCGGGGCTCCAAATCAAACATACACACAACTCCAAAAACATTCTACGGACTCATCCGTGCGATCAAATCGCCAAAACAACATCGAATTAGGCCTCAAGACCCACGATTTCCTTCCAATTTCCATGAAACATCAAATTTTACTGTTGCTAGCTCAAAACACGTCAAATGACGTCCAAATCTAACCAAACTTCACAGCAATTGCTTAACTCATATTTAAGGCTTGTGCCGGGCGTCGGAACCAAAATATGAGCCCAACAACACAGTCTTCTAAACAAATAACACTTTCAAATTCTTTAATTATTTTCAGAAAACAATTTCACACAATAATTCATTTCTCGGACTTGGAACCTCGGAATTTGATTCCGGGCACACACCCAAGTCCCAATGTTTCCTACGGACCCTCCGGGACTGTCGAACCACGAGTCCGGGTCCGTTGTCCAAAACGTTGACCAAAGTCAATCTCGATCAATTTAAAACATCAAATTTTATTATTTTTCTCACAAATTCACATGTAAACTTTCCGGTTACGCGCCCGGACTGCGCACACAAGTCGAGGCAACCCCCAAGAGAGGTTTCCAGGGCCTCAGAAGTACAAAGGAAGTAGGAATACAGGTGATGACCCCTTTGGGTCGTCACAGTATCGAGAAATGTACTCGATCAAATTACAAAAATCTCTTTACAATTTAAAGCAATCTGACCCATCCAGTATAATCACCTTAGTGAATATTTGCTGAAAGAAGGTTACATAGAAGATGTTATTTGTCCATGTATTTTTTATACAGAAAATGTCATCAGAATTTGTTATACTTACCGTTTATGTTGATGACATAAATCTTGTTAGAACTCCAAAAGAGCTCTAAAAGACTACTAAATATCTTAAGAAATCATTTTAGATGAAAGATCTTGGAAAGACAACATTATCTTGATCTGTAAATTAAACATTTAGCAGACGGATCTTTATCCATCAATTTGCCTATACAGAAAGGGTCTTAAAACACTTTTACATGGACAAAGCGCATTGATTGAGTACACCAATAGTTGTTCGATCACTTGAAGTGAATAAGGATCCGTTCCGAGCTCCAGAAGAGGCTATAGAACTCCTTGGTCTTGAAATAACCATCTCCGTGCAATTGGTGCACTTATGTATCTTGCTAATGCTACAAGGCCTAGAATAGCATTTTCTGTTAAGTTACTAGCAAGATATAGCTCTTCTCCTACACAGAAACATTGGATTGAGATTAAGCATATATTGTAATATTTAAAGGAAACTCTTGATATGGTTTTGTTTTATGCTAACAAAGGTAGTGCAGATCTTGTTGGTTATGCAAATGCAGGTTATTTATCTGGTCCCCATAAAGCTGCGATCTCAAATCAGGTACGTGTTTACATGTGGAGGTACTGTCATATCATGGCGCTCCACAAAGCAATCTATTGTTGCTACTTCTTCAAATCATGCTGAGATAATAGCTATTCATGAAGCAAGTAGGGAATGCATATGGTTGAGATTAGTGATTCATTTTATGCAAGAAAAATGTGGTTTGGAACGTGATAAAAGATCCACAATTGTATACGAAGACAATGCTGCTTGCATAACCCAATTAAAGTGAGGATTTATAAAAGGAGGTAGAACGAAGCATATTTCACCAAAATTATACTACACACATGACCTTCAGAAAAATGGTGATATCGATGTGCAACAAATCCGTTCAAAATACACTTCCAGCAGATGTGTTCACTAAATCTTTGCCAACTTCTACTTTTGAGAAGATGGTATACAAGACTGAAATGCGGAGACTCAAATATTTGAAACAAGGTTTATATCAGGGGGAGTGAAATACGCATTGTACTCTTTTTCCCTTAGTAAGGTTTTTCCCATGGGTTTTTTCTTGTAAGATTTTTAATGAGGCAGCTAGAAATGCATATTGCTAAATATGTGTACTCTTTTTCCTTCACTAGGATTGTTTTCACTGGATTTTTCCTAGTAAAGTTTTAACGAGGCACAATATCTTTTAATAAACATCCAAGGGAGAGTGTTATGAAAATAATTATATTGTGGAAGTCCATTTATTACTCCGTTATAGATAATCTTCCTGAAGAATATTATCCGTTTGGTACTCCAGCGAAGTTTATCTACAAACAGCTGATGCAGGCAAGTTGCGAGCAACTAATGAAAGGATTTGCAGCACCTTCTTATTAAACAGGTGTCACGACCCAATTTTTCCTCCGTTGGGTTTCGTGATGGCACCTAGTCTTAAGGACTAGGTAAGCCTAATATTTGTTGAAAAACAAATAATAATAATTAACGTCTAACATTCTTCTGAAATAAAATCTTTATACAATAAACATGCCCCCAAAACCCGGTAGTACAAGTTATAAGCTCAACAGAGTTAGCTACCATTTCTAAATGCAACTGTTTGGAAATGAGTAAAAACAGTTGAATGCAAGTAAAGAAGGTGACTCCGAAGCCTGCGAACGCAGCAACAAGTTTACCTTGAGCCTCCTCAGCAACGATCCTCACAGCTACTAACGATCAGTACCTAAATTTGCAGAAAAAATGTGCAGAAGAGTAGCATGAGCACATCACAGCGGTGCCCAATAAGTATCAAGACTAACCTCGGTAGAGTAGTGACGAGGAACAGTCAAGACACCTACTAATCCAATAAACTGTACAATTATAAGCATAGGAACAACAGAACATGGTGTATATGTAAAGACTACACGATATGGCTAACAATACAACAATCACAATATGGAAGAAATAACAAGTGATAATAGAAAACACCGTAATAATGACATAAAAGAGCGAGCGGAAACACAAACCCAAATTCCAAATCACAACACAGTAAGGTAAGTAATAAATTAGAAAACTATGTCAGTTTTTCACATCAGGTATTAGCCAACAACTCCTCGAAGTACCAAACCTCGAACAAAATTACAGCTCATTGGTCTCAATACCTGAACCCTAACACTTGGCATCCTGTGCGCTCATCCCACCACATGATCATGCTGGCAACTCATTGACTAAATAGAGTCACTCTCACATATATGACAAGCAAAACAAGGGTGTACATAGATCACTGCCGACTCGACACTACACTAAGGTAGGAAGAGCGGGTCGCAACAGCTTTTACCCGAATAGTGGTTCGGGATCGAATTTCCACAGGGAGCTAGTAGTGGAGTTGTAATGTCTGTCTAGTCTAGAACTGCGGTTGTGCTTTTAATGTCTCTTCAAACATATTTGGTTTTGATTTCTATATCTACCTTTATAAAGCTAATGATTGAAACTAAATTATGCTACGTGAATATTGGTAAGTTGTAATTAATATAGAGAAAGACACTAGGGTCGTGGCATTACCTAGGTGGTTAACTAACGGGTAGATGCTACTAAGGATAGATTGGCATATTTGGGGCTTATGCTATAACCGTTGTACAATTGTACCCACTTTCACACCTCTCGGTAGAGACAGTGATTTTGCCCAATTGACTCTCTCGAGACCAATTGGGTAGGCCAATTAGACCAAGCAACTAGGGTTCAAGTAGGGTGATTACTCTCTCGAGGTTTAACCCGTTAATTGGGACTACCATTTCTCATTGGTCCATCCCAATTCCTTGTTGGGTCAATTTTGGGGTCGTAGACTCTCTTTCTCAAGAAAAGTTAAACCCACCAAGCTAGAATCAGTGTTGCAACCACCAATCCTTAATTAAAACCTAAAATTAACCCAAATAGCAAACACCCAATATCAATCTAACCTCAGATAGCAACACCCATCAATTACCCACACTAGGGTTGAGCCACAACCCTAGCTAGTGAGTTTAGATACTCATGCTAGATGCAAAAATTAAAGAAATAGATGAAGAAGTAAACATATTAATTAATTGCTAGGAAGAAAATACAATATTGAAGAGCAAAAGTGCCAAAAATGGCTAAACTATTCGGTCTCACGAGCTCAGCAGCTTCAGCTAAATAAAACTTAACCTAAAAATGGAAAAAGGTCCTATTTATACTGGGCTGGAAAAACTAGACAAAAATACCCCTGCGGGGTCAACGCGGACCGCGTGGAAATGACCGTGGGCGCACTGGCTCTTGAACTTTTGGTTTCTGCTTCTCTGAAGTTGAGGACTGCGGACCGCGTAAAAATGTAGCGCGGCCGCGGTGGAAGTTAGCGCGGCCGCACATAAATGGACGCGGGCCGCTTTGCTTGAAAAAGGGGTCAAATTTTGGCTCTCTGAATCCCTGCTCCGCAGACCACGTAGAAGTGTAGCGCGGCCGCGGAGCCTTACCGCGGACCGCGTGGAAATGACCGCGGCCGCGTAACCTTCCCCTTGAATATTCCATTCTCTGAACCTCCTAGTGCGACCGCGTTCACAGTTGCGCGGTCCGCACTAGGGCCTCTTTTCCTCAACTTCCTTGGTCTTTGACACTTGAGCATGTTTCACTCCTTTCTGAGCCGATATTTGAATTTCATCGCTTTGTCGATCAAACCTGCAATCAAGTACAACTTGTGAGCAATTTGGGACTATTTTATAGCAATTTATAACCAAAACGTAGGCAAGTAGGGGTATAAAACACATTAAAATCCTAACTTATCAACTCCCCCAAACTTAAGCCTTTGCTTGTCCTCAAGCAAACAAAATAAGACCCACCCCTTAAAGGAAAATCCAAGTAATTCCAGCTCCCCTAATGCAACCTCAACAAGCATCAATTGGTACTAACAATTGCCCTCAATACGAATGCATCATTAACACATTTAACTTTTGAAAAACCATAGATCAAATGTGACACAAGAGCATCAAGAGTTGACACATTTCATCAAAGAGCTTATCTCAATTACTTTGGTCATTGTGGAACCCAAGCTCACACGTCCTTAACTCTCCCTAAGCTAACCTCACCTTTTAGAGTATTAGCATACAAATCGAGGTTGATGGAAGTTCACTCATCTCTCTCAAGAAGAAGGTCACAAGTCCGGCTTTAGGTACCATCTGCTTGCCCCTTATGTAAGTATCCACTAATGTAGGTTTCCTTCAACTCAAGATCCTATAGGGCTTTTGTGGAGTCATTATGAAGGTTATTGGGTAAGGGTAGGACATGTTTTTATTCAAGTGGGTTCAATCTTCCCTTAAGCACTTCTTTTGATTCATTATGGCACAATTCTCTTGACTCTTTTGAGTATTTCACTTCTTTACAAGGGGTTAGAGAGACACATTGTCACTCTTTCTTATGCAATTCAAAACAATTCTCCTTTTCTACTTTTTCCACACCTTTTTATTTTCATTTTTGTTTCCTTTGAATCCCTTTTTATTCTTGTTCACTTTGGACTTTCTTTTTGTCTTTTTCTTTTCTTGCTTTTTCATTGCCTTCCTTTTTCTTTTGCTTTTGTACCTTTCTACCACTTTGTTTCCTTTCTTGTCTCTCCCCCCAAACTTAGACATTTGCCATTACTCAAGGGAAGATTTGTGTGCCAAGAGAGGGTAATCACTTAGAACGGGTATAGGCTTGTAGCATTGGTTCTTGAAAGTAAAGGTTTAAGGCTCAAATGGGTTAACTAGGGATCATCTTTTTGGTAGGCTATGGAATTGTTCAGCTTAACATACGGATCAAGGAGAGCCTATATCACTTCTCAAGTCAAATTTCACCTAGGATTTCGCCTCAACAAACATTCAGGGCAAGTTCTAGACTATTGGCTCGGGACTTGGACTCACAATTAGATTCCTCACCACACACACTATGGGATTGCTAAAAACATCAAGCCGAGGTCCCGCAATGACCTTAGTTACGATTCAAGCACACAATGGTCCGAAACGACCACATGATGATTGTTTGGTCAACGCAAGAGTCTCAAGGCCACGACTTTCACCATCCTAAACACAACATTATATCTTTGACCATGGGATCAAAGGCAAATGTGCTAGGCCCAAGTGAAGCTTTGCTTGAGGTGCCCTTAACTACAACTATCAAAAACAAAAGAAAAATCAAAGAAACGGACTCAAACCCTTAAGAAGGTAGTCACTCCATCCATCATCGGGAAGAGCCACCCGGTTCACACAATATTCCACCCTTGGAAAGAACCGTGGCCTTAAGAAAACCAAGGGCTTATTGGAAGCGTCAAAAACAAAACAAAAGGCTACGAACCTAACTATAAAGCTAAAAACGAAATTTTTTTGCGAAAAATGAAAATAGAATGAATATTTACAATAGGGAGTTAGAATATACAAACGGGGATGAATATATACAAAATGTAACTTAACTTTATATACAAACCAAAATAGAAGATAAAAAGTACTGAATGTAAATTTATATACATACCAAATGGAAAATCAACCAAAAGGAATAAAAACTGAGTCAAATATGTACAGTCATCCAGATAGTCATCAAAAAGGTAGGGCGCACCCCCACGAATAAGAGCTGGCATTGTCCCCAATGCCAACTACCAAAATAAGCATCAAACAAAAAGTCATAGCAAAGGATATAGGGGCTCCCTAAGCCAGGTCCGTCTGCATGGGGTCATCTGTGGTCCCCAAGTCCTCCGTATGTGCGGGAGCCTCAGACTGGCTCCCGGTCTCCTGCTGCTCAACTGCTGGGACTGGAGCCTGCTCCTGGACCGGCTGTATGACAGGTGCATCCTGAGGCAAAGTGGA
Organism: Nicotiana attenuata; assembly: GCF_001879085.1. Lineage (NCBI taxonomy): Eukaryota > Viridiplantae > Streptophyta > Magnoliopsida > Solanales > Solanaceae > Nicotiana > Nicotiana attenuata. Next base: position 65,793 of record NW_017675306.1, read on the forward strand.
GGAGGCCTCCTGTGGGACTGCCACCTTAATAACCGCATCTGCTATGCTGGGAAGCTTCCTCTTCTTCCTAGGCTGCCTGGGTACCTGCTCCTGCTCTGGCTGTGGCACTGGTGCTGCTGCTGGAGGGGCTGGATCCCCAAATAACAAGTCTAAAGGCATCTGATCTGCCAATAGCTTGTCCACATCTTTCCGCAGCTCCTTCACAGACTCTTTGGAAGCCCGTGACCTCCGCATCTTCCTGTGCTCCTTGGCAAGCTCCTTCAGAGCCTTGCCATGTGACTCCACTGCTGCAGATAGGGTAGCCTAAGTTTTCAGAATCTTTTCCTGGTTCTCCAGGAGCTTCTTTAAGGTATCCTCAATGGACTGAGGAATCTGAGCTGGCTGAGGTGCTGCCTGGGCCTGAATAGTGGAAGACAAGGTGGACAACTTGGATGTCGCAGCTGACATCCAGTTGTTCAGGCTAGCCAAAGACTGACTCAGCTGATGGGCGGTGAATGGATGAGTTTTGGAAGATGGCACGCTCGGGCCTGCTGAAGTACTGGGACCAGCAGAAGAAGAAGGTCCTGGAGGCAAGTCCTCAACTGTAGTTGCAGCAGGTGTGGCAGAAGGCTCGGCAGAAGGCTCTACCGCAACTGGCTCCTCAGACTGGCCAGTTGGGGCAGAGGAAGGTGGCTTGTATTTCTTAGATTTAGGGTTGTCCGGACCCTGCATACTGTACCAAGAGTAAGGGGCCACAGGCTTGGTCTTGACATCATATCTCCTCTTCTCTACCTCCAGATCCCGGAAATACATTGATAGGGTGTTTGGAAAAGGATAATTCCTGTCATGCTCTTGTCCCACCGCAGAAATCACACGGGACATCACATTGCCCACGTTGATCGGGTACCCAGCCATAATAGATGCAACCAGAACTGATCGGGTAAGTGGAATCATCTGGTCATGAGTAGAAGGGTCAAGCCGACTGCATACAAAGGTCAACCACCCTCGAGCCTCAAAACTGAATGTCTTCCTGAATATCTTCTTTCCAGCTTGCAACCACTCCGGCACAGTACCTGGGATTGCCAAGCACTGGGCCAACCACGGGCGGACTTCCTCTCCCATTGCCAACTTTGCCAAATAAAGGGACTCGTCTTCATTACGGAACCCCAAATACTCATTTAATGATCTCCCATCAAACAACACTGTTTTGTTTCTAACTTTGGTCACCTTGGTATCCTTGACTATATGAGCCACATTGGAGTAGAACTCCCTAACCATGTGCTCGTTAGCATCGATGCACCTATCCATGAAGAACTCCCAGCCCCATCTTGCTCTAAATTCTCTCTGCACATTCGGGTTGTGGGGTAAAAGGTCAGTGTCAATAAAAGTCCTCTCCGGTATAAACTTCCTTAACGACCACCATTCCCTAAACTTATGAAAGTCCACTTGACTGACAAACCGATCATCCCAGACTTCAGTCTTCCTAGTTATCTCAATCCCCCCAACCTGAGGTTCACCTCCCTCATCTTGACCTGCACTCTCCCCAGATAATGAAGTTGTGGGGGAGGTGCAATATTGCTCACTACCAGCTGCGGACTCGTTAGAAGAATCCGAGACTACAGTCACTGGTCTTTTGAAGGTGGGTGATGGGGGAGGGGTATCAACTAGGTGGAGGGGGTCAGTTACATGAATTGGGATTGAATCGGAGGAGATGTCTTTGGAGGGTACATACTCACTCCCCGACGAATGCGAAGCAGCCCTATCAGCAGCTTTGATCAATTTTCGGGTTCTTTTTATTTTTTCCTTATCTGCGCAGTGAGCTTTGCTATTCTTTTTCCTTTACCCCCTCGGGAGGAACCTCCTCTCCCGGGTTGTTGTGACTGTTTGGCTTCCCTTTGTTTAACCATTGTCTGCAAAGATAAGCGTCTAACATTATTAGTTTAAGCACATGCAGTAAAACAAGTGAATCAATTAGATTGCAGAGATTATATCAGTACACAGCAGCAGAAAAGTTTGCACAACACAGCACCGCGGACCGCACAAACATGACCGCGGTCCGCCCTGGGAAAAGGCCCAAAATTCATCCTCTCTGAATCTCCCACCGCGGTCCGCATAAAAATGCAACGCGGCCGCGGTGGGCCAGCGCGGACGGCACAAACATGAATGCGGCCGCGCTGGAGACTATTACCTTTCAATCACAAAAGCACCACGGTCCGCACAAAATTGTAACGCAGACCGCGTTAGGGCAGCGCGGTTGCGCAAAAATGACCGCGGACTGCGCTGAGCTAGGGTTTTCGGGTACTAAGTTAGGGGTGCATATTTTTCCATTCTTGTTCAAGTTATTACACCTACTTTGTCCCTACTCGGTTCACCCATTAATCAAGCATATTTGGTGCATTACCCTAGTTTTAAACTAACCTAAACTAACAGTTAAATAAAAAGAAGAAGCTAAACTGCTGAACAAGCTATATAAAGAAATGAAAATAAGAAATTAAATTAATCATAAGTGCATGAAATGTTACCGAGTTATGAGGGTTGAGTGCAAATAGTCCAAGAAGTCAGAAAAGTAGTCTTAGAAGTGGATGAACAGTGTCCTATAGCTCTGAGTGTTCAAAGTGCGAAAAGGGTAAAATGAAGCCCTAGGGCCCTATTTATAGAAAAATTGGGGGCCCCACACTCACCTACCAGCGCGGCCGCACAAAAGTGACCACGGACCGCGCTGGGTTTCCAAATCCGAAGTTTTAGAAGGTAACCTTGCGCGGCTGCGTTGGAGTGCACCGCGGACGCGAAGGTCCACCGTGGACCGCACAAATTTGACCGCGGCCGCGGTGGAAAACTTCAGAGAGCATGCATTTTTAATCATGCCAGCGCCACCGCACAAAAGTGCACCGCGGTCCGCATTGGCAACTTCAGAGACTACCAGTGTTTTTCCTTTGTTTTGCACTGCTTTAACACAATCCCTGCAACATCTCACAACCAATTAGCTCAAAAATCCTAAGCTACAAAGAAAATCAACGATAAAGAAAAAGACATGGGTTGCTTGCCAAGAAGCGCCTGATTTAACGTCGCGGCACGACGCATGTTACCATCACATCACTTCAAATGAACGAGTGCCACCACGTGGCTGTCATCAAATTTCCTAAATAATGCTTGACATGATGCCCATTGACCCGGAAAACTTCACCATTCTTGTTCTTTAGATCAAGATCACCAAATGGAGTCTTACATACAACTTCAAATGGCCCACTCCACTTTGACTTGAGCTTTCCCGGAAATAACCTCAGCCGGGAGTTGAAAAGAAAACCATATCACCAACCTTGAATTCCTTTCCCGAGCATATTTGTCATGTAGGTACTTCATCTTGTCCTTATACAAGGACGAGCTGGAGTAGGCATGAAATCTAAACTCATCAAGCTCATTAAGTTGCTCAACACGGAGATTCGCCGCAACATCCCATTCCAAGTTCAACTTTCTCAAGGCCCACATAGCTTTATGCTCCAATTCCATCGGAAGATGGCAAGCTTTCTCAAACACCAACCGGTACGGGGACATACCAATTGGGGTCTTGTAAGCCGTCCGGTAAGCCCATAAAGAGTCATCCAACTTTTTCGACCAATTGGTCCTATTAGCATTTACCGTCTTGGACAGGATACTCTTTATTTCTCGGTTGGACACTTCCACTTGACCACTAGCTTGAGGATGATAGGGGGTGGTCACTTTGTGATTTACTCCATACTTAGCAAGCAATGAGTCGAAAGCATTGTTGCAAAGTGAGACCCCCCATCACTAATTATAGCACGAGGGGTACCAAACCTTGTGAAGATACTCTTTTTGAAGAATGCCACAACACTACGGGCTTCATTGTTGGGTAAATCCACGGCTTCCACCCATTTTGAGACATAGTCCACCGCCACGAGAATATAGGTGTTCCCACAAGAGCTCACGAACGGACCCATGAAATCGATGCCCCAAACATAAAAAATATCCACCTCGAGAATCGTATTGAGAGGCATCTCATCCTTTTTTGAAATTCCGCCGGCCCTTTGGCATGCATCACATCTCTTTACCAAGTCACTAGCATCTTTAAACAAAGTCGGCCAATAGAAACCGCAACTCAAAATGTTTGAAGTCGTCCTCACCCCTCCATGATGGCCACCATAGGGGGAAGAGTGACAAGCCTCCAATATGCTCAATTGTTCACCTTCCGGGACACATCTTCTAATCACACCATCCGTGGAAATTTTAAACAAGTACGGATCATCCCAATAAAAATCCAAACTATCCCGTTTGAGTTTCTTCTTTTGGTTAGAAGAGAGCTCACACGAGACAATTCCGGTCACAATGAAGTTGGCGATGTCCACGAACCATGGCATGCCGAAAGAAGTTGCTCGTCGGGGAATGCATCATTTATCTCAAGACTGTCACATGGCCTCCCTTCTTCCTCTAGCTGGGACAAATGATCCGCAACTTGGTTCTCACTTCCCCTCCGGTCCACTATTTCTAAGTCAAATTCTTGAAGAAGTAACACCCATCTCATCAATCTTGCTTTGGAATCCTTTTTGGTCATTAAATATCTAAGGGCGGCATGGTCCATGTGCACAATCACCTTGGCCCCCATAAGATAGGGCCGAAATTTCTCCATGGCAAATACAATGGCCAATAACTCCTCCTCCATCACCGTGTAATTCCGTTGAGCTTCATTCATAGTCTTACTTGCATAATACATGGGGTGGAACATTCTGTTAACCCGTTGACCCAACACCGCCCCACTGCAACATCACTACATCACACATTAGTTCAAAGGGCAAACTCCAATTAGGTGCGGTTATGATAGGGGTAGTGGTCTACTTGTGTTTTAAGAGTTCAAAGGCCTCCATGCATTTTTCATCAAAAACGAACTTGGCATCTTTCTCTAGTAGCTTGCACAGTGGATTCACAACCTTCGAGAAGTCTTTGATAAACCGCCGGTAGAACCCGGCATGCCCAAGAAAACTCCT
>NW_017675307.1:0-3689 GCF_001879085.1 Nicotiana attenuata
ATTGGAATTCCGGAACTTGCAGTAGCTCCGTCATGTCATTTGGGATGTGTGTGCAAAATTTCAGGTCATTCGGACGTGTTTTGGTTAGGTTTTTTATCGAAAGCGTATTTGGAGGAAACTTGTAGTTCTTAGGCTTGAATCTTTGATTTAATTGGGTTTCCGGTGTTGTTTTAGGTGTTTTAAGGATTGGTGCAAGTTTGAATAAGGTATTAGGTGGTATTGGTGCTTTTGGTTGAGGTCCCGGGGACCTTGGGATGATTTCGGGGGGTTAATGGAAGAATTTTTGAAGTGTTGCAGCAGCTGGTTTTTTTCTCTCTCTGGATTTTTGCTTCTGCGGCTTGGGAACCACAGAAGCGGAGCCGCATAAGCGGCCATCCATCGCAAGAGCGAAATTTGGGCTCCCTTCAGTTTCCGCAGGTGCGGAAGTTTGACCGCAGAAGCGGTTACGCACCTGCGAGGTATAAGTCGCAGATGCGGCCCTGGATCATTGGTGAGAAACCGCAGAAGCGGTAAGTATTTCGCAGAAGCGGCTACCGCAGGTGCAGTTTAAGACCGCAGAAGCGGAACCCCTGGATTTTAGTTAATAGCCGCAGAAGCGGCATTTGTTCCGCAGAAGCGAAAATCCCTGGGCAGAAATAGAAATTTCGAGGGTTTGAGTTCATAAGTTGCAAAAATCAATTGAGAACTCGGGTAAGGGCGATTTTGAGTGGGTTTTGAAGAGAAGACTATTGGGTAACGTTTCCTTAATCCCTTCTAGTTATATTTCATCATTATATAGTTAAATGTATCATTGGAATTCGAATTTAGGATCAAAATTGGAAAATTTGGGGTAAAACTTCATTGGCTAAATTATGGAGTTTTGAGTGAGCATTTGACCTCCGATTTGGAAGATTTTTATATGGTTAGGCTCGTGAGAGTACGAGGGTTCTGAAAATGTAAAAATTATTTGATTCTGGGGCGTTGGCCTGGAGGGTATTTTGGTCATTTAACCTAATTTTACGCCGTAACTTTGAATTTATTTGCGATGTTATTTACAATTTGTAATTGAATTGAATAGATTTGAGCCATTTGGAGTCGGATACTCGTGGCAAGAGCGTGATTTCTGGTTGATATTGAGCCGGTTTGAGGTAAGTGGCTTGTCTAACTTTGTGTGGGGGACCTTTTCCCCTTAGGATATGATCTTGAATATTTTAATGCCCCGTACGTGACGTGACGAGCGCGTACTTGAGCTAATTGCTGTAAATCCGTTTCTACTTGAAGTATTTAAATTGAGCTTTCTTGTTTACTTGTTCATTTTAACTGCAAGTTTGTACCTGTGCTAGCTTAGAGACTCATGTTTAGCTGGCTTACCTGCTTATTTGCTTTAACTGTGCTATTTGTACTCTGTGAAGCATGTTAGGCTATAATTTGCTACTTTGTGTCCTGATTTTTAGCATTGTTCCGAGATTTAGGAATCGTTGTTGTTGTGTGTTTAATTTGGGACTACGGGACGGCTTCCCGGGAGATCCCTCTGTACTTGAGATATTCTGGACTGAGGGTGCGGGATACCAAGAGATCCCTGGCACATGTGTTTCTATATATATTTTGGGATACCAAGAGATCCCCGATTTACTTATTGAGGATACCAAGAGATCCTCGGGATACTAAGAGATCCCCGACATACTTATTGAGGATACTAAGAGATCCTCGGGATACCGAGAGATCCCCAGTGTTGATGATGAGGATACCAAGAGATCCTCGGGATACCAAGAGATCCGCCGGCTACTATTCCTTGTGAGGGCAGTTTTCCGTGTATTGTTACCTTTGCTTTCTATTACTGTTCTTCCTTATTTACCTGGTTTAGATTCTCGCTGTAGACTTTATTTAAACTATTTCTGTTATCTCATTATTTATTATGTTATCTCAGTAGGGCCCTGACCTTCCTCGTCACTACCCAACCGAGGTTAGGCTTGGCACTTACTGAGTACCGCTGTGGTGTACTCATGCCCTTCCTGCGCATGTTTTTCATGTGCAGATCCAGGTACTTCCTCCCAGACGTATCATCCTCGTGGTGGAGAGTCCTAGCTGAGACTTGAGGTATATCTGCTACGTTTGCAGACCAGGAGTCTCTACTCTATTCCGGCTTTAGCAGATAGTTCCTTTTCTTTCCTTTCATGTTGTTTAGACATTCTGGTGTAGAGCAGTTTACTACATTCTATTAGCCTGTGTTTCCCGTGAGTTTCCGGGATTTGGGATTTAGTTGCAGACTTCCGCATATTTTCAGTTGTATAGGCTGAGTGGCCTCATATACAGTTGTTATTTCCGTATGTTCAGTTTTTAATTTATTATTCCACAAATGTTAATTTGTTATTCCGCACTGTTAGGCTTACCTAGTTGTAGGAACTAGGTGCTATCACGACATGTTTCATGGAGGGTGAACTGGGGCCGTGACAAGTTGGTATCAGAGCTCTAGGTTCATAGGAGTCACGGAACACAGGTCGGTTTATTAGGGTCTCTCTGATCGGTACGGAGACATCTGTACTTATCTACGAGGGGATATGTAACTGTTAGGAAAAATCTTCATTTCATTTGAATTCCTCGTCGTGCGATATTTTGGACATCATTTCTAAACTTCTAACTTCTATTCTATCACAGATGGTGAGGACACGTGCTACTCGAGATGATCAGCCACCCGCGCCCCCTAATGCAGCCGTCAGAGTCGGGGGCCGGGGGAGAGGTCGAGGACGCGCAGTGGTGCAGCCAAAGCACGTGCGCGAGCTACCGCCGAGGTACCACCAGCAGATCCAGCCGGAGCCCAGGCACCTGGCACACCTACTACTGCCACTACTACTCCAGCGCTCCAGGAGACTTTGGCTCAGTTCATGAGCATGTACACCACCTTGGCTCAGGCGGGGCTGCTTCCCCTTGCTGCAGCCACATCCCAGGCCGGGGGAGGAGCACAGACTCCCGCCGTCCGCACTCCTGAGCAGCGGGTGCAGGTTGAGCAGGTTCCCGAGATTATTCCGGCACCGTCTGCGGCACCAGTGCAGCCCGAGGATGGGTCAGCTGCTTCAGAGGACGAGCAGCGCAGGCTTGAGAGGTTCAAGAAGTATGATCCCTAAGTGTTCAGTGGATTAGCATCAGATGATGCCTTGGGATTTCTAGAGGAGTGTCATCGTATTCTCCGCACTATGGGCATCGTGGAGTCCAGCGGGGTTTCTTTCACTACTTTTCAGCTACGGGGAGCCGCCTATGATTGGTGGCGGACTTATGAGATGACAGTCCCGTCGAGGGTGCTACACTGACTTGGACCCAGTTCTCGGATATGTTTATGAGAGAGTTTGTCCCCCAGAGTCTCAGGGATGCATGGCGCGCAGAGTTTGAGCATTTGCGCCAGGGTGCTATGACCGTTTCAGAGTATGCTATCCGTTATACCAGGTTGGCCAGGCATGCACCGGCTTTGGTTGCTACAGTTCGGGAGAGAGTTCGCAGGTTCATTGAGGGTCTTATTCCACCCATCAGATCTAGCATGGCTCGAGAGTTGGAGATGGACATTCCTTATCAGCAGGTAGTGAGCATTGCTAGGAGGATTGAGGGTATGCTCGCCAGGGAGCGAGGAGAGAGGGAGGCCAAGAGGTCTCGAGAGTCAGGTCACTACTCTGGTGCCCGTACCCCATCAGCAGGTCGTTATGGCAGAGGTTATTTGGGTC
>NW_017675307.1:3703-45195 GCF_001879085.1 Nicotiana attenuata
GTTTATGTTTCTACTCCTGTGGGGGATTCTCTTGTTGTGAACCGCGTTTATCGGTCATGTTTGGTTACTATTCGTGGTTTTGAGACCAGAGCGGACTTATTGTTACTCGGTATGGTGGATTTTGACATTATTTTTGGGCATGGACTGGTTGTCGCCCCATTTTGCTATTCTTGATTGTCACGCCAAGACCGTGACGCTGGCTATGCCAGGTATTCCGCGTATTGAGTGGAGTGGTACTTTAGATCACACTCCCAGTAGAGTTATCTCTTTCCTTAAAGCTCAGCGTATGGTTGAGAAGGGGTGTGCCGCGTATTTGGCATATGTGAGAGATGTTAGTGTTGATACCCCTTCTGTTGATTCTGTTCCAGTGGTACGGGATTATCCCGATGTGTTTCCAGCTGATCTTCCGGGCATGCCGCCCGATAGAGACATTGATTTTGGCATTGATCTGTTGCCGGGCACTCAGCCCATTTCCATTCCTCCGTATCGTATGGCTCCTCCTGAGTTGAAGGAGTTGAAGGATCAGTTACAGGAATTACTTGGTAAGGGTTTTATTCGACCCAGTGTTTCACCGTGGGGTGCTCCTGTTTTGTTCGTGAATAAGAAGGATGGTTCTATGCGCATGTGTATTGATTACCGCCAGCTGAATAAGGTTACAGTGAAGAACCATTATCCTTTGCCTCGCATTGATGATCTGTTTGACCAGCTTCAGGGCGCACAGGTATTTTCTAAGATTGACTTGCGCTCAGGTTCCCATCAGTTGAAGATACATGAGAAGAATTACCCTGTCCATGACCTCGAGTTAGCTGCTATTATTCATGCCTTGAAGATCTGGCGTCATTATTTGTACGGCGTGCCTTGTGAGATCTATACCGATCATCGGAGTTTGCAGTATATACTCAAGCAAAAGGATCTTAATATGCGTCAGAGGAGGTGGTTAGAGCTGCTGAAGGATTATGATATCACTATCCTGTATCACCCGGGCAAGGCCAATGTGGTGGCGGATGCCTTGAGTCGCCGGGCGGAGAATTTGGGGAGTTTGGCATATTTACCAGCTTCAGAGAGGCCTATGGCGATGGATGTTCAGGCCTTAGCCAGCCAGTTCGTGAGATTGGACCTTTCAGAGCCCAGTCGGGTTCTAGCTTGTGTGGTTTCCCGGTCCTCCTTAGTTGATCATATCAGGGAGCGGCAGTATGATGACCCTCATTTGCTTGTCCTTCGGGACAAGGTTCAGCGTGGAGATGCCAGGGATGTGACCATTGGAGATGATGGAGTATTGAGGATGCAGGGCCGGATTTGTGTGCCCAATGTTGATGGTCTTCGAGAGATGATTCTAGCAGAGGCCCATAGTTCGCGGTATTCTATCCATCCGGGTGCCGCGAAGATGTATCAGGACCTGAGGCAGCACTACTGGTGGAGGCGGATGAAGAAGGATATAGTTGGTTATGTGTCTAGATGCCTCAACTGCCAACAGGTGAAGTATGAGCACCAGCGCCCGGGTGGGTTGCTCCAGCAGATAGAGATCCGGAGTGGAAATGGGAGCGCATCACCATGGATTTTGTTTCTGGACTTCCACGGACCCTGAAGAAGTTTGATTCCATTTGGGTTACTGTGGACCGGCTGACCAAGTCCGCTCATTTCATTCCTGTGTGTACCACTTATTCATCGGAGCGGTTGGCGGAGTTTTATATCAAGGAGATCGTTCGTTTGCATGGTATTCCAGTTTCTATCATTTCAGACAGAGGTACTCAGTTTACATCGTGATTCTGGAGAACCGTGCAGCAGGAGTTAGGCACTCGGGTGGAGTTGAGCACAGCATTTCACCCCCAGACGGACGGACAGTCCGAGCGCACTATCCAGATTCTTGAGGATATGCTCCGTGCGTGTGTGATTGAGTTCGAAGGATCTTGGGATCATTTCTTGCCACTGGCGGAGTTTGCTTACAATAACAGCTATCAGTCCAGCATTCAGATGGCGCCGTATGAGGCTTTATATGGTAGGAGGTGCAGATCTCTGGTGGGTTGGTTTGAGCCGGGCGAGGCCAGGCTATTGGGCAGAGAGATGGTTCAGGATGCATTGGAGAAGGTTAAGGTGATTCAGGATAGACTCCGTACAGCCCAGTCCAGGCAGAAGAGTTACGCGGACAAGAAGGTCTGTGATGTTTCATATATGCTTGGTGAGCGGGTTCTGCTTCGGGTCTCGCCTATGAAGGGCGTCATGCGGTTTGGGAAGAAAGGAAAGTTGAGTCCGAGGTTTATTGGCCCTTTTGAGATCTTGAGGCAAGTTGGGGAGGTTGCCTATGAGCTTGCCTTGCCTCCCAGTTTGGCCGGAGTTCATCCGGTATTTCATGTTTCGATGCTCCGTAGATATCACGGGGATCCGTCGCATGTGTTGGATTTCAGTTCAGTCCAGCTAAACAAGGATCTATCCTATGTTGAGGAGCCAGTGGCTATTTTGGACAGTCAGGTCAGGAAGTTGAGGTCAAAGAACATCGCTTCAGTGAAGGTTCAGTGGCGGGGTCAGCCGGCCGAGGAGGCGACTTGGGAGACCGAGCAGGATATGTTCAGCCAGAACCCTCATCTTTTCACTACTTCAGGTATGTTCTCTATGCTCGTTCGAGGACAAACGAATGTTTAAGTTTAGGAGGATGTAACGACCCGGCCGGTCGTTTTTGGAAATTTCGCCCCGATCCCCCATTAACTGTTTCCCCTAAGTTCATTTCTGCTATTTTGGTTTGCCGGGACATTCGGTGTTGAGTTTTGGAGAGTTTTGGGACACTTAGTCCCTAAATGAGAGCTTAAGAGTTGAAAAATGGTCCGTAATCAGAACAGTGTGAAGACAACCTCGGAATAGAAATCCGATGGTTCCGTTAGCTCCGTTAGGTGATTTCGGGGTTGGGAGCGTGTTCGGAATGTATTTTTGAGGCTCGTAGCTCATTTAGGCTTGAAATGCCGAAGTTTGAATTTTTGAAGTTTCCGGTCCGATAGTGAGTTTTTCATCCGAGGGTCGGAATGGAATTCCGGAAGCTGCAGTAGTTCCGTCATGTCATTTGGGATGTGTGTGCAAAATTTCAGGTCATTCGGACGAGGTTCGGGTAGGTTTTTGATAGAAAGCGTGTTTGGTTGGAATTTGAAGTTCTTAGGATTGAATCTTTGATTAATTCGGGTTTCCGGCGTTGTTTAGGTGTTTTCAGGATTGGTACAAGTTTGAATAAGGTATTAGGTGGTATTGGTACTTTTGGTTGAGGTCCCGGGGGCCTCCGGATGATTTCGGGTGGTTAACGGAAGAGTTTTGGAAGTTGAGAAATAGCAGCACTGCTGCTTCTAGTATCTTTCCGCTTCTGCGGCTTGGGAACCACAGAAGCGGAGCCCTAGAAGCGGCCTTGGTCGTTGCAGAAGCGAGATTATCCCTCCCTCTCAGGAACCGCAGAAGCGGTCGCCATTCCGCTGAAGCGGAACAACAGGAGCGTTATATGTCTGCAGAAGCGGACTCTGGTCCATTAAGTGAAAACCGCAGAAGTGGTTGTTTTTCCGCATATGTGGGACCGCAGAAGCGGTCCCTTGTCCGCAGAAGCGGAAATCCCTGGACAAAAATCAATTGAGAGCTCGGTTTAAGGCGATTTTGAGCGGGATTTGAAGTGAAGATCACTGGACTTGAGCCATTTGGAGTCGGGTACTCGTGGCAAGAACGTGACTTCTAGTTGATTTTGAGCCGGTTCGAGGTAAGTGGCTTGTCTAACTTTGTGTGGGGGACCCTTTTCCCTTAGGATATGATCTTGAATATTTGAATGCCCCGTACGTGAGGTGACGAGCGCGTACTTGAGCTAATTGTTGTAAATCTATTTCTACTTGAAGTATTTAAATTGAGCTTTCTTGTTTACTTGTTCATTTTAACTGCAAGTTTGTACCTGTGCTAGCTTAGAGACTCATGTTTAGCTGGCTTACCTGCTTATTTGCTTTAACTGTGCTATTTGTACTCTGTGAAGCATGTTAGGCTATAATTTACTACTTCGTGTCCTGATTTTTTTTGCATTGTTCCGAGATTTAGGAATCGTTGTTGTTGTGTGTTTAATTTGGGACTACGGGACGGCTTCCCGGGAGATCCCTCTGTACTTGAGATATTCTGGACTGAGGGTGCGGGATACCAAGAGATCCCTGGCACATGTGTTTCTATATATATTTTGGGATACCAAGAGATCCCCGGTTTACTTATTGAGGATACCAAGAGATCCTCGGGATACTAAGAGATCCCCGACTTACTCATTGAGGATACTAAGAGATCCTCGGGATACCGAGAGATCCCCAGTGTTGATGATGAGGATACCAAGAGATCCTCGGGATACCAAGAGATTCGCCGGCTACTATTCCTTGTGAGGGCAGTTTTTCGCGTATTGTTACCTTTGCTTTCTATTACTGTTCTTCCTTCTTTACCTGGTTTAGATTCTCGCTGTAGACTTTATTTAAACTATTTCTGTTATCTCATTATCTATTATGTTATCTCAGTAGGGCCCTGACCTTCCTCGTCACTACCCAACTGAGGTTAGGCTTGGCACTTACTGAGTACCGTTGTGGTGTACTCATGCCCTTCCTGCGCATGTTTTTCATATGCAGATCCAATTACTTCCTCCCAGACGTATCATCCTCGTGGTGGAGAGTCCTAGCTGAGACTTGAGGTATATCTGCTACGTTCGCAGACCAGGAGTCTCTACTCTATTCCGGCTTTGGCAGATAGTTCCTTTTCTTTCCTTTCATGTTGTTTAGACATTCTGGTGTAGAGCAGTTTACTACATTCTATTAGCCTGTGTTTCCCGTGAGTTTCCGGTATTTGGGATTTAGTTGCAGACTTCCGCATATTTTGAGTTGTATAGGCTGAGTGGCCTTATATACAGTTGTTATTTCCGTATGTTCAGTTTTTAATTTATTATTCCACAAATGTTAATTTGTTATTCCGCACTGTTAGGCTTACCTAGTTGTAGGAACTAGGTGCCATCACGACATATTTCATGGAGGGTGAACTGGGGTCGTGATATTATGTATTATAAAACTTAATCCCAATACAAAGTCTACATTTATATTTAAGTCTCTCACCTAGATTTTATATACCTTGTAGCTAGGTTTATAGAAATCTAAACATGTGTTTATAAACTTAATCTGGGATTTATCTACATAATGTCTGTATATATTGTGGGTTCCATCCATCTGCATAGCTGCAACTGGGTTATCTCAGGTTTTGATTAAATTTGGTGGAACTATCTTCTTATTTATTATACATCTTGTGCATCCGGAATCCACTAAAGCTAAGGTTTTTATTTCATTATCCTGTATTTTGATTCTTGCTAAAAATTTTATTGTACTTAATCTTTTATCTTCATTATATATCAGCGTGTCATAGTTTTCTATACTCATTAGTTCCTCATCTACTTCTGTTATATTTTTTCTGTTGTCTTCCAATCTCTGTTTTCCTTTTTCTATTTTTTGTATACTTTTTTCTAATTCATTTATGTGACGAGCCAAAGGGTCATCACCTATTTTCTCATTCATCATGTGCTTCCGAGGCCTTGAAAACCTCATTTTTACTTGTCTCGATTTGCGTGCGCAGTCCGGGCGCGTAGCCGGAAAGTTTAAATATGAATTCTGTGTAAAAAATTATGATTTTTGATATTATTATGATTAAAGTTGACTTTGGTCAACATTTTTGGTAAACGGACCCAGACCCGTGATTTGACGGTCCCGGAGGGTCCGTAGAAAAATATGGGACTCGGGCATATGCCCGGAGTCAAACTCCGAGGTCTAGAGCCCGAGAAATGAATTTTTCTGTGAAATTGTTTTTCTGAATCTTTTTAAGGAAAATGAAAATGAAAATTGATTAAAAGATTGTGGTATCGGGCTCGTATTTTGGTTCCGACGCCCGGTACAAGTCTTATATATGGTTTAAGCGCTTTTTGTGAAATTTGGTCGAAATCGGACGTCATTTGACGTGTTTCGGACCTAAATATCTAAAAGTTGAAGTTTATGAAGTTAGAATGAAAAATGATGATTTTGAGGGTTGATTCATTGATTTTGATGTTGTTTTGGCGATTTGATCGCTCGGTTAAGTTCGTATGAGGTTGTTGAGTTAGTGTGTGTGTTTGGTTAGGAGCCCCGGGGGCTCGGGAGTGATTCGGAGGTGGTTCCGGATGTTTTTGGCCTTAGAGAAAGTTGCAGAAAATCTGCAATTTTTGCTCAGTTGTTCCCTCCTTCGCAATTGCAATCTTCAGCCCGTGTTCGCGTTCCTTTGGCTTTTTCCTCTTCTGCGTTCGCGTACTCGGTCATGCGATTGCATAGCTTCAGCATTTCCTTCAATGCGTTCGCACCAGTAGACTCGCGTTCGCATAGACCAAACATTTGGACCCCTAGTATTTCTTCTACGCGATTGCGTTACCATCCACGCGACCGCGATGACCAGTCAGTGGGACCTTTCGCGATCGCATCCCTGTTTCCGCGATCGCGTAGGGCAAATTCACCCAGTTATTTTTAAAGCCTAAAGACAGACCAGTAACGGGATTCTTCACCCAAAACACACGAGTTCATCTTCTCTACAGCACATAGGCAATTTTTAGAGCTCTCCTTCACCGAAACTTCTTGAGTAAGTATTATCTAACTCGTTTTCTTCATTTTCTATCATCATTTATCAAATTCCTAGACCTAAATCATGTAGTTTATGGTAAGAATTAGGGGAAAAGGGTGGAGTTAGGGCTTTTCAATTTTCTTTGATTTAGACCTCGTTTTGGGGTCGAATTTGAAAACAAATTGTATATCCGGGCTCGTGGGGGAATGGGTAACATGGAATTGGTTCGAACCTCGTGTTTTGACCAAGTGGGCCCGGGGTCAATTTTGGAATTTTTGGAAGAAAGGTTGGAAGTCTATATTTAGGCATTGGGTATGATTTGTTTAGCTATTATTGATATTATAAAGTCGTTATTTCATAGATTTGACTGTGTTGGAGCCGAATTCGAGGGGTAAAGCTATACTAGAGGCTTGAGTTGAGTTTGGAGCATTCGAGGTAAGTGTTTGATCTAACTTTGGCTTGAGGGAATAGGATTAGAGTATTATTTGCTAATTGCTAAATGTTGAGTACGGTGTATAGGCATGGTGACGAGTATCTATACACCGGTGTCTAGCATGACCGTGGGTCTTTATTAGTGCTTATTTGGGATTCTGTAGTGACTCTTCCTTGTTAAATTGATAGTTTCTACACGATATGAAGAGAATGAGAAGGAAATATGATGTGTGAACTCTTTGGAGCGTTGGCTCGATTTTTCGACTTGATTAAAAAGTAAGAAATGAACGTAAAAGAAAGAGATGTGATTATTCCCTTGCCGGGACGTGCAAGTTATTGTTGTTGCTCCCTTGCCGGGATTTAACTGCTTAGTCGTATTCTCCCTTGCCGGGAAACCACTTATATATTATGAAATGGGATCGTGTGGCACGCCGACCACTTATATATTATGAAATGGGATCGTGTGGCACGCCGACCACCTATATATTATGAAATGGGATCGCGTGGCACGCCGACCACTTATATATATTATAAAATGGGATCGTGTGGCACGCCGACCACTTATATGAAATGGGATCGTGTGGCACGCCGACCACTTATATATTATGAAATGGGATCGTGTGGCACGCCGACCACTTATATATTATGAAATGGGATCGTGTGGCACGCCGACCACTTATATAAGTTACGAGATCTGATGTAGTTTCGTGTTTACTTCTGATAAGTTGTTTTCATCTGTATTTCCCCTAAGCATGTCCCTTCCCCGCCTTAATTGGTATTTTCTGTTGTTATTTCGTTGTACTTGTATATACATATATATCTGCACAGGTTGTTTTTGGTAGGTCCTGTCTAGCCTCGTCACTACTTCGCCGGGGTTAGGCCAGGCACTTACCAGCACATGGGGTCGGTTGTGCTGATGCTACACTCTGTTCATCTTTTTGCACAGATCCAGAAGCAGCTTTTGGGCCTCAGCAGTAGGATTTGATCGGGAGCAGACTTCAATCCAGGGACTTACGAGGTAGCCTAGCTGGCGTTCGCAGGCCGGAGTCCCTTTCTATTTTTTCACTTTGTCTTCATTGTACCGAGATAGACACTTATGTATTTCCATTCAGACTTGTTTGTAGCACTCTTTAGTAGTTCGTGAGATAGCGACACCAGTCTTGGGTAGAGAAATGTTAAACTTCCGCATTTTGGGTTATCAGTTATCTATGTTTTAAAGACTTCCGCTTTTATTTAAATGACTCGTATTATTATTATTGTTGGGATGTTATCAAAAAAGGTTTAAATGCTTGGCTTGCCTAGATCCGATAGTAGGCGCCATCATGACCCCCGATGGTGGGAAATCCGGGTCGTGACAAGTTGGTATCAGAGCTCTAGGTTACATAGGTCTCGCTACTCACAGACAAACTTGGTAGAGTCTGAGGGATCGGTACGGAGACGTCTGTATTCATCCCAAGAGGCTACGGAGTTAGGAAAAAATCACTTTTGTTCTTTCTTGTCATACGATTCCGTTTCTCAAATACTGATTGTCGTTCTACTCTGTTCTTTCGCAGATGGCGAGAACACGTGCTTCCTCTTCTACCATGCAGAAGCCCGAGCCCCCAACAGCAGCTCCTACGAGGGGTAGAGGGCGAGGCCGAGGCCGTGCCAGAGGCCGAGGCCGGGGTAGAGCTCAGCCCCGAGCAACAGTCCCAGAGGTGGAGCCTCATGTTGATTATGACGAGGAGGTTCCAGCCCCAGCAGCTCCGGTGGGCCCAGCTTAGGTCCCAGAGGGGTTCATAGCCACCTAGTTCTTCAGGACGCTCTTGTCAGATTGTTAGGCTTTGTGGAGAGCGTCACTAGAGCGGGTTTGCTTCCAGTAGCACCATCCACGTCTCAGGCTGGAGGAGGGGTTCAGACTCCTGCTATACGTACTCCGGAGCAGGTAGCTCCCCAGGCACAGGTTCCAGTGGTTCAGCCAGCTGTGGCAGTTCAGCAGGGTATTGTGACTCAGACCGGCGATGGAGCGGCTATGTCCTCAGATGCTTTGTGGAGGCTTGATAGGTTCTCCAAGCTCTTCACCACCACATTCAGCGGTACTCCTTCAGAGGATCCACATGATTTCTTATTTAGCGGTCATGAGATCCTTCGGACTATGGGCATTGTGGAGACCAATGGGGTCGACTTCGCCACGTTTCGACTAGCAGGATCCGCCAAGACTTGGTGGAGGGACTATTGTTTATCCAGACCAGCAGGGTCGCCATCATTGACTTGGGACCAGTTTGCAGAGTTGTTTTTGGAGAAGTTTCACCCAGTTACTCAGCGAGAGGCTTTTCGCAAGCAGTTTGAGCATCTCCAGCAGGGCTCTATGATAGTCACTCAGTATGAGACTCGGTTCATTGATCTAGCACGCCATGCTATTGTTATACTCCCCACCGAGAGAGAGAGAGAGGGTGCGGAGGTTTATTGATGGGTTGAATCAGCCGATCCGTCTCCAGATGGCTATGGGAGCCGGTAGTGAGATTTCTTTTCAGGAGGCGGCCAATGCGGCCCGTAGAGTTGAGATGGCTCTTGCACGGGGAGGTGGTCATGGGTCAGATAAGAGGCCCCATCATGCAGGTAGATTCAGTGGCACCTCGTCTGGAGGTGGGGATTCTTATGGTAGAGGCCATCCTCCGAGGCCCTTTCAGTCAGCCCTACAGGTCTCACATGGTACTTCAGGTGGTCGTGGCTCTCAGCCGCAGTCTTCTGATCAGCAGCTTTTCAGTTCGCCATCAGCACCCATCAGCGCACCACCACTCTGCTATTCTCAGCAGTCGAGGGCTTGTTACACGTGTGTTGACTCGATGCACATTGATAGGTTTTGCCCTCGAGCTTCAGACAGCTCTCAGCAGCAGGGTCCTCGCCCTATGATTCAGGCATCAGGTGATCCGCAGACCGCCCAGCCAGCTAGAGGCGGGGGTAGAGGCTATAGAGGTGGAGGTAGGGACCATAGAGGTGGAGCTCGGACCGCCAGAGGTAGAGGCCAGCCAGCAGTCGTTCATCCCAGAGATATGGTTCAGGGAGGTGGGCCCCAGCCCCGGTGTTATGCTCTTCCAGCCAGGCCAGAGGCTGAGTCTTCAGATGCAGTCATTACATGTACTATTCTGGTCTGTGATAGGGATGCTTCAGTGCTATTTGACCCTGGGTCCACGTATTCATATGTGTCGTCCTATTTTGCACCCTACCTGGTTATGCCTAGTGATGCTTTGGGTATTCCTGTTTATGTATCTACACCGATGGGGAATTCTATAGTGGTCCGACCGAGTTCATCGTTCCTGTGTGGTGGTATTTGAGGGTCTTGAGACCCGTGTTGATTTATTGCTCTTAGACATGGTGGATTTTGATGTTATATTAGGGATGGATTGGTTGTCCCCGTATCATGCTATCTTGGATTGTCACGCCAAGACCGTGACCTTGGCTTTACTAGATTTGCCCCGTTTGGAGTGGAGAGGGACCCCAGGTCATGCCACTCGCAGTGTTATTTCATATGTGAAGGCTCGACGCATGGTCGAGAAGGGGTGTTTAGCTTATCTGGCGTATGTTCGCGATTCCAGCGCAGAGGTCCCTTCTATTGATTCTGTTCCTATTGTTCGGGAGTTCCCCGAGGTTTTCCCTTCAGACCTGCCGGGTATGCCGCCCGACAGGGATATTGATTTTTGTATTGACCTGGCTCCGGGCACGCAGCCCATTTCTATCCCGCCGTATCGCATGGCCCCGCCAGAGTTGAAGGAGTTAAAGGATCAATTGCAGGACTTGTTGGAGAAAGGTTTCATTAGGCCCAGTGTTTCTCCTTGGGGTGCACCGGTGTTATTTGTGAAGAAAAAGGATGGTTCGATGAGGATGTGCATTGATTACCGGCAATTGAACAAAGTGACGATTAAGAACAAGTATCCACTGCCGAGGATTGACGATTTGTTCGACCAGCTTCAGGGTGCAAGGGTATTTTCAAAGATAGACTTGAGATCTGGCTACCACCAGCTGAGGATTAGGGCATCCGATGTCCCTAAGACAGCATTCCGCACTCGGTACGGGCATTATGAGTTCTTGGTCATGTCGTTTGGGTTGACCAATGCCCCAGCAGCATTCATGGAGTTGATGAACCGAGTGTTCAGGCCATATTTGGACATGTTCGTGATAGTCTTTATTGATGATATTTTGGTGTACTCCCGCAGCCAGGAGGAGCACGAGCAGCACCTTAGGGTGGTTCTTCAGACTCTGAGGGATAGTCAATTATATGCCAAGTTCTCCAAGTGTGAGTTTTGGTTGAGTTCGGTTGCATTTCTGGGTCACGTTGTATCAGCAGAGGGTATTCAGGTGGACCCGAAGAAGATAGAGGCGGTCAAGAATTGGCCTCGACCAGCATCAGCTACAGAGATTCGGAGTTTCTTGGGGTTAGCAGGCTACTATCGTCGGTTCATGGAGGGGTTTTTATCTATTGCAGCCCCGATGACCAGAGTGACCCAGAACGGTGCCCAGTTCAGATGGTCAGATGAGTGTGAGGCGAGCTTTCAGAAGCTCAAGACAGCTCTGACTACGGCACCGATATTGGTTTTGCCCACAGGCTCAGGACCCTATACAGTCTATTGCGATGCTTCCCGTATTGGGCTTGGTGCAGTATTGATGCAGGATGGCAGAGTCATTGCTTATGCTTCGAGGCAGTTAAAGATCCACGAGAAGAATTATCCGGTTCATGATC
Source organism: Nicotiana attenuata (assembly GCF_001879085.1). Taxonomy (NCBI): domain Eukaryota; kingdom Viridiplantae; phylum Streptophyta; class Magnoliopsida; order Solanales; family Solanaceae; genus Nicotiana; species Nicotiana attenuata. The sequence goes on from NW_017675307.1 coordinate 15,459, forward strand.
TAGAGTTGGCAGCCATTGTTCATGCTTTGAAGATTTGGAGGCATTACCTATATGGTGTGACGTGTGAGGTGTACACTGATCACAAGAGTCTGCAGTACTTGTTCAAGCAGAAGGAGTTGAACTTGAGGCAGAGGAGGTGGTTGGAGTTATTGAAGGATTATGATGTTACTATTTTGTATCACCCGGGGAGAGCCAATGTGGTGGCCGATGCATTGAGTAGGAAGTCCGCCAGCATGGGTAGTCTTGCTTATATTCCGGTCAGCCAGAGACCGCTTGCTTTGGATATTCAGGCCTTGGCCAATCGATTTGTGAGGTTGGATATTTCTAAGCCTAGCAGAGTGTTAGCTTGCACGGTTGCTCGTTCTTCATTATTGGAGCGTATCCGTGATCGGCAGTTTGATGATCCCCAGTTGTGTGTCCTGAGAGACACGGTGCAGCGTGGAGGTGCCACGAAGGTGACCTTAGATGATGATGGTGTTTTGAGATTGCAGGGGCGAGTTTGTGTGCCCAATGTCGATGGGATTCGAGAGTTGATCTTAGCGGAGGCCCATAGTTCTCGGTATTCTATTCACCCGGGCGCCGCAAAGATGTATCAGGATCTGAGGCAGCATTATTGGTTGCGAAGAAGGATATTGTTGCATATGTGGCTCGATGTTTGAACTGTCAGCAGGTTAAGTATGAGCATCAGAGGCCTGGTGGATTGTTTCAGAGGATTGAGCTTCTCGAGTGGAAGTGGGAGAGGATTACCATGGATTTCGTTACTGGACTTCCGTTGACTCGGAAGAAGTACGACTCGATATGGGTTATTATTGATAGGCTGACCAAGTCAGCGCATTTCATTCCTGTTGCAGCCACTTATTCATCGGAGAGGTTAGCTGAGATCTACATCCGAGAGATTGTTCGCCTTCATGGGGTGCCGGTATCTATCATTTCGGACCGGGGTACGCAGTTTACCTCGCGCTTCTAGAGAGCAGTTCAGCAGGAGTTGGGCACCCAGGTTCAGTTGAGCACAACATTCCATCCTCAGACGGACGGCCAGTCCGAGAGGACTATTCAGATATTGGAGGATATGCTCCGAGCCTGTGTCATTGATTTTGGAGGCTCGTGGGACCAGTTTTTGCCTTTAGCAGAGTTCGCCTACAACAACAGCTACCACTCCAGCATTCAGATGGCTCCATATGAGGCGTTGTATGGTAGGCGATGTCGGTCTCTAGTCGGATGGTTTGAGCCGGGAGAGGCTCGGTTATTGGGTACAGATTTAGTTCAGGAGGCCTTGGATAAGGTCAAGATCATTCAGGACAGGCTTCGTTCGGCTCAGTCGCGGCAAAAGAGTTATGCGGATCGTAAGGTTCGGGATGTAGCTTTCATGGTTGGTGAGCGGGTCTTGCTCCGAGTGTCGCCTACGAAGGGTGTGATGAGATTTGGGAAGAAGGGCAAGCTTAGCCCTAGGTTCATTGGCCCATTTGAGATTCTCGATCGTGTGGGAGAGGTGGCTTACAGACTTGCCTTGCCGCCCAGCTTGTCAGCCGTACATCCAGTGTTTCATGTGTCCATGCTTCGGAGGTATCACGGCGATCCAGCCCATGTGTTAGATTTCAGCACTGTCCAGTTGGACAAATCTGTCTTATGAGGAGGAGCCGGTAGCTATTCTAGACCGGCAGGTTCGACAGTTGAGGTAGAAGAGTTTTCCTTCAGTGCGTGTCCAGTGGAGAGGTCAGCCTCCTGAGGCATCGACTTGGGAGTCCGAGTCTGATATGCGAAGCCGTTACCCTCATCTATTTCCCGAATCAGGTACTTCTTTCTTTTGTCCGTTCGAGGACGAACGATTGTTTTAGAGGTGGAGAATGTGACGACCCAAAGGGTCATCACCTGTTTTCTCATTCATCCCGTGCTTTCGATGCCTTGAAAACCTCACTTTTACTTGCCTCAATTTGCGTGCGCAGTCCAGGCGCGTAGCCGGAATGTTTAAATATGAATTCTGTGTAAAAATTTATGAATATCTAAAATTTGAAGTTTATGAAGTTAGAATGAAAAATGATGATTTTGAGGGTTGATTCATTGATTTTGATGTTGTTTTGGCGATTTGATCGATCGGTTAAGTTCGTATGAGGTTGTTGAGTTAGTGTGTGTGTTTGGTTAGGAGCCCCGAGGGCTCGGGAGTGATTCGGAGGTGGTTCCGGATGTTTTTGGCCTTAGAGAAAGTTGCAAAAAATCTGCAATTTTTGCTCAGTTGTTCCCTCCTTCGCGATCGCAATCTTCAGCCCGCGTTCGCGTTCCTTTGGCTTTTTCCTCTTCCGCGTTCGCGTACTCAGTCACGCGATCGCATAGCTTCAGCATTTCCTTCAATGCATTCGTGTGACGACCCAAAGGGTCATCACCTGTATTCCTACTCACTCTGTATCTCTGAGGCCGTGAAAACCTCACTTGGGGGTTGCCTCGAATTTGTGTGCGCAGTACGGGCGCGTGGCCGGAACGTTTAATTATGAATTTGTGAGAAAAATAATAAAACTTTGATGTTTTAATTGATTAAGTTTGACTTCGGTCAACGTTTTGGGCAAACGGAACCGGACTCGTGATTCGACAGTCCCGGAGGGTCCGTAGGAAAATATGAGACTTGGGGGTGTGCCCGGAATCAAATTCCGAGGTCCCGAGTCTGAGGAATGAATTTTTACGTGAAATTGTTCTCTGAAAAAAATTAATTAATTGGAAAGTGTTATTTGTTTAGTAGACTGTGATGTTGGGCTCGTATTTTGTTTCCGACGCCCGGCATAAGTCTTAAATATGAGTTAAGCAATTGCTGTGAAGTTTGGTTAGATTTGGACGTCATTTGACGTGTTTTGAGCTAGAAGCAGTAAAATTTGATGCTTCATGGAAATTGGAAGGAAATCATGGGTCTTGAGGCCTAATTTGATGTTGTTTTGGCGATTCGATCGCACGGATGAGTCCGTAGGATGTTGTTGGAGTTATTTGCATGTTTGGTTTGGAGCCCCAAGGGCTCGGGTGAGTTTTGAGTGGGTCCCAGGAGGGTCTTAGACTTAAAAGTATCAGAAATTTGCAGGTCCAGGTGTTGCAGGCCCCAGCGCGGCCGCGGTCATTCCCGTGACGGAATAGGAGCAGAGTCTTATTTGTTAATTGCTATTTGTCGAGTACGGTGTATAGGCATGGTGACGAGTATCTATACACTGGTGTCGAGCATGACCGTGAGTCCTAATCTACTAAATTGTCGAATTGGTAATTGTTATTTATGAGGAATTGGTTGGAAATCTTTAACATTGAGCCAATAATTGTTGAGACTAAGTGTGGATTTAATTGTGTTAAGTAGAGATTGATTGAGTTTGGTTATAGCTGAATCCCCCTTGCCGGGATAGTTTATTATATTATCTTGTTCCCTTGCCGGGATAGCTTATTATAACATCTTTCTCCCTTGCCGGGATTATATTGTGTATTGTGCTGAAAGAAATGGGATCGTGTGGCACGCCGACCACGAGATATTATGAAATGGGATCGAGTGGTACGCCTACCACATGATATTATGAAATGGGAGCGAGTGGTACGCCTACCACGTGATATTATGAAATGGGAGCGAGTGGTACGCCTACCACATGATATTATGAAATGGGAGCGAGTGGTACGCCTACCACGTGATATTATGAAATGGGATCAAGTGGTACGCCTACCACGTGATATTATGAAATGGGAGCGAGTGGTACGCCTACCACGTGATGTTATGAAATGGGATCGAGTGGTACGCCTACCACGTGATATGAGGAAATGGGATCGTGTTGCACGCCTGCAACGAGAGGAAATTGAAATAAGTGAAAGTGGTATGTTTTCCCTTATTCTGTGTTAGGAGCGATCAGATGTAGTTTCTTTTGTTGTCCCTGATATTCTGTTTTATCTGCTACCCCATAAGCATGTTCCCTCCCCCAGCTTTAATTGTTTACTTTCCGCTATTACTTTGTTGTACTTGTATATATATATATTTGCACAGATTTAACTGGTAGTCTGGTCTAGCCTCGTCACTACTTCGCCGGGGTTAGGCTAGGCACTTACCAGCACATGGGGTCGGTTGTGCTGATGCTACACTCTGTGTATCTTTTTGCACAGATCTAGGTGTTGGAGCAGCATTTGAGTAGCAGTAGAATTCTGGGAGCGAGCTTTCTGTACAGGGACATTCGAGGTAGCCTTGCTGACGTCCGCAGGCCCGGAGTCCCTTCTATCTTATTCAGTTTGTTATCATTTGTACCGAAGCAGACAGTGTTATGTTCATTCAAACCTTGTATTTAGTATTCTCTAGACGTTCGTGAGTATTGTGACACCAGTCTTGGGTAGAGGATTTTGTTAAACTTCCGCTTTTCCTTAAGTTAATTATATTTGAGACTTCCGCTTTATCATATTATGTTTTGTTTTCATTAAATGGACGATAATTGCTAAAAGAAGTAAATTAAGTTGGCTTGCCTAGCTCCTATTAGTAGGCGCCATCACGACCCCCGAGGGTGGGACATCCGGGTCGTGACGGTTCGCACCAGTAGACTCGCGTTCGCATAGACCAAACTTTTGGACCCCCAGTATTTCTTCTACGCGATTGCGTTACCATCCACGCGACCGCGATGACCAGTCAGTGGGACCTTTCACGATCGCATCCCTGTTTCCGCGATCGCGTAGGGCAAATTCGCCCAGTTATTTTTAAAGCCTAAAAACAGACCAGTAACGGGATTCTTCACCCAAAACACACGAGTTCATCTTCTCTACAGCACATAGGCGATTTTTAGAGCTATCCTTCACCAAAACTTCTTGGGTAAGTATTATCTAACTCGTTTTCTTTATTTTTTATCATCATTTATCAAACTCCTAGACCTAAATCATGTAGTTCATGGTAAGAATTGGGGGAAAAGGGTAGAGTTAGGGCTTTTCGATTTTCTTTGATTTGGACCTCGTTTTGGGGTCGAATTTGAAAACAAATTGTATATCCGGGCTCGTGGGGGAATGGGTAACATGGAATTGGTTCGAACCTCGTATTTTGACCAAGCGGGCCCGGGGTCAATTTTGGAATTTTTGGAAGAAAGGTTGGAAGTCTATATTTAGGCATTGGGTTTGATTTGATTAGCTATTATTGATATTATAAAGTCGTTATTTCATAGATTTGACTGTGTTGGAGCCGAATTCGAGGGGTAAAGCTATACTAGAGGCTTGAGTTGAGTTTGGAGCATTCGAGAGTGTTTGATCTAACTTTGGCTTGAGGGAATAGGATTAGAGTATTATTTGCTAATTGCTAAATGTTGAGTACGGTGTATAGGCATGGTGACGAGTATCTATACACCGGTGTCTAGCATGACCGTGGGTCTTTATTAGTGCTTATTTGGGATTCTGTAGTGACTCTTCCTTGTTAAATTGATGGTTTCTACACGATATGAAGAGAATGAGAAGGAAATATGATGTGAAAACTCTTTGGAGCATTGGCTTGATTTTTCGACTTAATTAAAAAGTAAGAAATGAACGTAAAAGAAAGAGATGTGATTATTCCCTTGCCGGGACGTGTAAGTTATTGTTGTTGCTCCCTTGCCGGGATTTAACTTCTTGGTCGTATTCTCCCTTGCCGGGAAACCACTTATATATTATGAAATGGGATCGTGTGGCACGCCGACCACTTATATATTATGACATGGGATCGTGTGGCACGCCGACCGCCTATATATTTTAAAATGGGATCGTGTGGCACGCCGACCACTTATATATATTATGAAATGGGATCGTGTGGCACGCCGACCACTTATATATTATAAAATGGAATCGTGTGGCACGCCGACCACTTTATATTATGAAATGGGATCGTGTGGCACGCCGACCACTTATATATTATGAAATGGGATCGTGTGGCACGCCGACCACTTATATAGATTACGAGATCTGATGTAGTTTCGTGTTTACTTCTGATAAGTTGTTTTCATCTGTATTTCCCCTAAGCATGTCCCCTCCCCGCCTTAATTGGTATTTTCTACTGTTATTTCGTTGTAGTTGTATATACATATATATCTGCACAGGTTGATTTTGGTAGGTCCTGTCTAGCCTCGTCACTACTTCGCCGGGGTTAGGGCAGGCACTTACCAGCACATGGGGTCGGTTGTGCTGATGCTACACTCTGTGCATCTTTTTGCACAGATCCAGGAGCCGTTTTTGAGCCTCAGCAGTAGGATTTGATCGGGAGCTGACTTCAGTCCAGGGACTTACAAGGTAGCCTAGCTGGCGTTCGCAGGCCGGAGTCCCTTTCTATGTTTTCAGTTTATCTTCATTGTACCGAGACAGACACTTATGTATTTCCATTCAGACTTGTTTGTAGCACTCTTTAGTAGTTCGTGAGATAGCGACACCAGTTTTGGGTAGAGAAATGTTAAACTTCCGCATTTTGGGTTATCAGTTATCTATGTTTTAAAGACTTCCGCTTTTATTTAAATGACTCGTATTATTATTATTGTTAGGATGTTATCAGAAAATGTTTAAATGCTTGGCTTGCCTAGCTCCGATAGTAGGCGCCATCACGACCCCCGATGGTGGGAAATCCGGGTCGTGACAATTTATTCTAGTTTCCAATGCTATTATCCTCAAATTCATAGTAGAATCATTTATCTCTTCGTATTTTTCTTCTTGTATATTTTTGTTTTAAATTCCTTTTCTATACATGAAATACATCCCTCTAGATAGCATAGCTTACATTTAGCCCTTTTATCTTTACTAGGGTATCATTTGCATATAAAACACTGATTACTATCTAATCCTTTATTCCTTTCGAAACTATGGACACATTCTTCCGATATGTTTACAAAGGTATTTTCTTGTATTTCTTCTAAATTTAATTTTTCTAATCCTATCTCATTAATTAATTCTTCTTCTTCTGATTCTGAGGTGTCTATTTGAGTTTTTTCTTCTATATCGATACTTACTATAGAATATATACTTTCATTATCTGACATGTATTCGTCTACGTTTATTAAAGTTTCTTGAAAATCTTCTATTAATTGTGAATTTCTTGTTTTATTATTGATTCTTTTTGGGCACGTATTTTCTATGTGTTCTACACTTCCACAAGTAAAACATTCTAGTTTATTTTTATAGTTTCTTTATGTTCTATATTTTCTAACATGTCTATTTTTATCTAGATATGGTTTTCTAGCTGATGATTTTCTAAGATAATAATTTTTTCTATTATATCCCCTATTATATTGAGGTTTATATTTTCTATATCTTTTCTTTTTATATTCATTCTTGTCATAACTTTGTGTTGTATATATAGTTGACTTGCAAAAACTCATATTATTCTGTTTTAGTTGTTTTTGTATCTGTATATGGGTACACTTTTCTTGTAGTATTTTCATTATATGTTGTATTTTGTGTCATATGGACCATTTTGCATTTGGATTTTGTATTACTCCATCTCTTTTATACCATCTTTCTTCTATTTCTCTTCCTAAAACTCCTGGGAGTTTATTAAATAATTTTTTACCTAAATCTTGATCGAAAGCATTTCCACTAATAGTACAATAATAAAAATAATCATTTAAAAACTTTTTTATGTGAAACCAACTGCTTATACTTAATTGTTCTAATTTTATTAAAGCGTTCTTCTGTAATACTACTAATCCACTATTTGGATCTTCGCCTGTAATTAAACTATGTATTTTATTTGTAAAATTATAAGAATTTGATCCCATTGCTATTAGGTTTTGAAAATCTTGTGGGAATTCAGACTTATAGGCTTCCCATAATCCTTTTGTTGATTCTCCTAAGAAAGTCTCCATATATGTATACATTGTTTCTGCATCTGTGTCATTATAGGTTTTTATATAATCTGCCACTACTATTCCTTTCCAGAGGTCTATTACCGAGTTCCACATTTGTGGATCATGAGCTGCTATATTTAGTATTTTACCTTTACTTCCTCCTTCTTGTAACCTTATAGGTTCTTCTATAGGCATCCTTTTTCCTGATAGTTTTACATTTTCTGTTTCTATTTCTTGGTTTAGTCTATATACTCTTCTTCTAGGTACATTTCCCGTGCTAGTATCTACTGTACTTTGATGGATTGTTCTTTGAAATGGACTGGGACTAGAACTAGTNTCCTTCTTTCGGTTGCTAAAAATTCTGGAGTTTGGAACCTTTACTATACACTTCTGTAGCCTGTGTTGCCCGTGAGTTTCCGGGTTTTGGGAATTGTTTTAGACTTGTGGTATTGAGTTGTACTTGCCAAGCAGCATTCAGTACAGTTTCCTTTAGATATTTGGTTTGATTTTCTCTATTTTTCCGCAATTATTATATTTCCGCAAATGTTAGGCTTACCTGGTCATGGGAACCAGGTGCCGTCATGACATGTTCACGGTTGGTGAACTAGGGTCGTGACATATAGTCCATATCATATTGATCACTATTACTCAAACTATAATTTGTATTTGATATTCTATATATATATATATATATATATATATATATATATATATATATATATATATATATATATATATATATATATATATTTCCCATTACTTCGACTACATCTTCTACTTTAATTTTAAACTTTGTATTACTATTAGTTGCCATTTTTCCTATGAAACCTACATATATAAGTAAATTATTTCCATTATTCATTTCTTCGTATCCTTTAGTCTGTATTCCTATTTTAATATTTTTCCCGAATTCTGCTAAATTTATCATGAAGTCTGGGCTAATATAGAACATTCCTCCATTATTGGTCGTGTCTACTTTTGTTAAACCTATTATAGATTTCTTTTGATCTGACCATCTGTCATCATATACCACGATTAGTACTTTGGTGCCTAGGTTTTTTCTAGTTAGTCCTTTAATCCGATGACTATTAACCCCATATGCATTAAATTTTTTTTATGATTTTTTAGTTGTCTTACTGATTCTGGGTTGATTGAATTTAATTTTGCAACTTTATTTCCTATGGCTGATAACTGTTCTTCTCTATAATGCCTATACAATTGAGAACTATTTGAGAAATATCCTGTATTATATAATAATTTTGGGTTGAGTAATCTTAGTTGATTTTGTTGGAATATTTGTATGTCTTTGTCTATATCTATTATTTCGTCTAATAGTTGATTATCTTCTTGTCCTTTCTTAGTTAAAATTCTTGCTAACATATTATTACCTATTCTATTATCTGAAAAACTTATTCGTGACCTTTCTTCGTTTATTGTTCTTGACCTACCTGAAAAAAGATCCATTTTTGGGGTTTCCTTATTTTAAGTCTGTCCTTTTGCGGTGTTATTTCTACTCTTTTTAATTGTTCTATTAAATCATCTACTTTTGGAATTTCGACTTCAGTCTTTATTTCTTTTTCTTTAATAATTTTATCTAGTTTTTTAGTAATTTCTAAAATAATACTATTAAAGTATTATTCTGCTTTATTATTGTTTGATCCGCTTTTCCTTGAGGAGTATAGCTAGTAAGTCCTTCTGGATTGGGCTGAAATCTTTCTGTGAATTTTAATGCGTTATCATATACTGGATCTATTTCTAGTTGTGAATCATTCATGAAAGAGCAATTTCTTTTATTGTGTCTATCTTTTCTTTTAAGGTGCTTATCTCACTTTTTAATACTTCTACTTGATGTGTTATTTTTTCTACTAATTTGGTTGTTTCTATTTCTAGTTCTTTAGGTTTTTTTGTAATAGTTTTAATTAATTTTTCTATTTCGTTTTTTGTAGGTATTTTTTCTAGGTTAAACTTATTGTTCGGGAATTGTATTTTTCTGTCAATTTCTAGCTCTTGTGATTTTAAGAAATCAAAATTATTCTCTAATTTTTCTAGAGTCTTTCTTTGTTTGGTTTGTAATGCTTCTACTATTTCCAGTGTTCTTATTATGTTTTTATTGTTTTCTTGAGTTTTATCGCCCAGGTTGATTATTAGATCTACCAAAGTATTATATTGCTTATCGTCAGTATGTAATATATGTTCTCCACTACTGAAATTGCACTTTATTACCGAATTGTTTTTTAATATTCTATACTTCTTTTCTGGATATATTTTTAAATCTAAGTATTCTAGATTCTTTAATTTATCTATTTTGTTTATCCTAATGGTATCCAAATTTTTTGACTCTTAAAGAATTTTATTCTTTGGTTTTCTAAATATATTTCTCCCTCTATATATTGTATTTCCCACTCTAAAGCTGATATGGTTTCTGTACTAATACTACTCTTTACTATATAACTTGGTTCTCTATTTATTCTTAGATCTGATTTTTCTATTTTCTTAGCTAATTCTAAAGTTGATATTAATAAAGCCTTGACTTTCTGTAGTATTTTCTTTAATTCTTCCTTTCTGTGTATTTGTCTACTTAAAATCCAATAGTTAAAAGCTATTCGTTTAGCTAAAGGATGTTGTCTTAACATATATTTATCCTAATGGGATATATTTTATCTTATTTCTAATTGTTCTGAGGTAATCCTTTTCTTGTTCTATTTCAATATTAATCCTCTCAATTTCAGATAAAAGATAATATTTAAAACCTTGGGTATTTAAAATAGCTAGATCTGGTTTTCTAAGACTCAGTTGTATTTCTAAAGCGTTTCTATAGTCTAGATTAGCATTGATAGTATCTAGAGTAAAGTATATTATATGGTAATGGAAACTTATATATTTTGCGAAAATATGTTGTTTCATAAATTTCTGGTCCAAAGATCTTCTTGCTCTAATACAAAATATTAATGGAAATAGAAAGTAATAATAATCTGGAATAAATTAATTAAAAACTGATAAGGTCTGGTCCTTCAAAATATAATCTTCTTCTTAGATAATATGATCTTAAATAGTATGACTGATGATATGATAGTATTCGAAATATAAGATACAATTGTTTTCTATATATATCTGAACAAATACTATTATTTTGTTCTAAATATATGAAATGTATAGCTAAGTCTATTATAGAGTAGAATCCGGTATCTACGTCTAATTTAAATTCTTCTAGACTTGAGGTAAGGCTTCTAGCAAATCCTTTGGGATGGGTATAGTTATTACGATTAATAGGCATTAACAGTAAAATTATTTAAGTTTCTAATCTTGAAAGATTTACTGGTCCGGTAAAATAAATTTACTGGTACGGTAACATTGGTGTGGTAAAAACGTTAAATCTTATGTTGTAAAATCCTACTCGGTACTCTCTCTCTCTTATTCTGTAGACATATATAGTTATAGTATTATCGAAATTATGAACTGAAATTACCCCTTCTATACTTTTTTTTTACTCCACTGTGACGACCCAGAGAGGTCATCACCTGTTTTCTTATTTATTCCCTGCTTCCGAGGCCTCGAAAACCTCATTTAATATTGCCTCGATTTGCGTGCGCAGTCCGGGCGCGTAGCCGGAAAGCTTAAATATGAATTCTGTGTGAAAAATGCTAACTTTTGATATTAATATGAATATATTTGACTTCGGTCAATATTTTTGGTAAATGGACCCGGACCCGTGATTTGACGGTCCCGGAGGGTCCGTAGAAAAATATGGGACTCGGGCATATGCCCGGAGTCGAATTCCGAGGTCTAGAGCCCGAGTAATGAATTTTTCAGTAAAATTGTTTTTCTGAAATTATTAAGGAAATTGGAAATGAAAATTTGATTAAAAGACTGTGGTATCGGGCTCGTATTTTGGTTCCGATGCCCGGTACAAGTCTTATATATGGTTTAAGCGCTTTCTGTAAAATTTGGTTGAAGTTGGACGTCATTTGACGTGTTTTGGACTTAAAATGAAAATTTGATGCTTTATGAAAATTTCAAGGAAAACCATGAGTTTTGATGCTTGATTTGATGTATATGATGTTATTTTGGCGATTTGATCGCACGGATAAGTCCGTAGGATGTTTTTGAGGTTGTGTGTATATTTGGTTAGGAGCCCCGAGGGCTCGGGAGTGTTTCGGAGGTGTTCCGGGAGGTTTTAGAACTTAGTGAAATTGCAGAAAATCCGCAATAGGTGCACAGTAAATTCCTTCATCGCGTTCGCGGTATCTCCTTCGCGTTCGCGCAGCTTCAGATTCCTCCCTCCTTCGCGTTCGCATCCCTTCACCGCAATCGCGTAGATTTATCGAGTTCTGAGGGCCCAGCCCTCCTTCCTTCTTCGCGTTCGCGATGGCTGGACCGCATTCGCATAGGTCTTCAGCCCCCTTCCCATCGCGTTCGCATATAGGCCAACGTGTTCGCGTAGGCCAAACTCCTTGGACCCCAGTATTTCCTCCTTCGCGTTCGCATCCCTACTCCCGCGAACGCGATGCCTGTCTGACCCTACTCATCGCGAACGCGAACCCCATGTCGCGAACGCATAGAGTATTTTCACCCAGCGATTTTTAAGTCATAAAAACAGAACAGTGACGGGTTTTATTCAAAAAATACACGAACCCTTTCTTCTCCAAAGCTTCTAGGCGATTGTTAGGGCATTTCTTCATCAAAGCTTCTTGAGTAAGTATTGTTTAACTTGTCTCCTTCATTTCCCATCATCATTTATCAAATTCCTAAGCTCAAATCATGTAATCTAGGGTTGAAATTGGGGAAAATGGGTAGAGTTAGGGCTTTTCAATTTTTCTTGATTTAGACCTCGTTTTGGGGTCAAATTGAAAGCAAATTGTATATTCGGGCTCGTAGGAGAATGGGTGATATGAATTTGGTTCGAACCTCGTGTTTTGACCAAGCGGGCCCGGGGTCGATTTTTGGAATTTTGGGAAGAAAGCTTAGAAATCTAAATTTAGGAATTGGGTTTGATTTGTTTAGCATATATTGATACTGTGGAATTATTATTGTATAGATTTGATTGAGTGGGAGCCCAGTTCGAGAGGAAAAGCGGTAATTGAGGATTGAATTGGCCGTGGAAATTCGAGGTAAGTGTTTGGTCTAACCTTAGCTTGAGGGAATAGGAGTTGAATCTTGTTTGCTACTTGCTAATTGTCGAGTACGGTGTATAGGCATGGTGACGAGTATCTATACATTGGTGTCTAGCATGACCGTGAGTCCTTAAAATGCGATTATCATGATTTGTTGAAATTTCCATGCTTAACTAAGGAATCCTTTATATTGTAAAGAAAGTATGAAAGACATTATGATTATTTGATTCTCCGGAGCATTGGCTCGAATGATGAAGTGAATTATAAAGTAAGATACGAAAGAAAGAGATGGCTATTGGTTATTCCCTTGCCGGGTCGTTTTGTTGGTTGTTGTCTTTCTCCCTTGCCGGGATATTGAGTTGATTGATATTTTTCCCTTGCCGGGATCTAACTGCTTTATTGTATTCCCTTGCCGGGATTTTTTTTTGCCATTGTTTGTTTACTTTTTTGCCCCGTATTTGTGACCGTTGTTTGGATGAGAAAGAATGATATTGGTGGATCGGGTTGCACGCCGCAACAGTGATAAATGATATGGATCGGGTTGTACGCCGCAACAATGCTAAATGATATTTGAGGGTCGGGTTGTACGCTGCAACAATGATATTTGAGGGTCGGGTTGCATGCCGCAACAATGATATTGAAGATCGGGTTGCACGCCGCAACAATGATATTTGAGGGTCGGGTTGCACGCCGCAACAATGATATTGAGGATCGGGTTGCACGCCGCAACAGTTGTTGATTCAAGTGTGTTTAGTTGGAGTATTCGTTTCTTGATTCGTTGTAAATTCTTTGGCTGCTTCTACCTTTATATTGTGCTTTCCTAATTGTAACTATCGCCTCCCCATAACATGTTCCCCCTTTCGTTATTGAATGTTTACTTCCCGTATTTCTTTCCGTCGTATGTATATATTTGAACTGCACAAGTTTATCTGGTAGTCTGGTCCTAGCCTCATCACTACTTCGCCAAGGTTAGGCTAGGCACTTACCAGCACATGGGGTCGGTTGTGCTGATGCTACACTCTGTGCTCTTTTGCACAGATCCAGGTTTTGGTCAGCAGCTCCAGTCCAGCGAGACACCGAGGTAGCCTTGCAGGCGTCCGCAGGCCCGGCGTCTCCCCTATCCTTATATTTGACTGTTATCTCATTGTATCCGAGACAAAACAGAGATGTTTCTTTCAGACCTTGTATTTAGTATTCTTAGATGTTCGTGAGTATGTGACTCCAGTTCTTGGGTAGAGATTCATGTTGGAAACTCCAAATTTTATTCAGTTATTTGAAATTTAAGACTTCCGCTTATGAATTTAGTTCTGTTTCCTTTATTTTAATGTTGTTAGTTATTGAAAAGGAATAGGTACTTAATAGAAAGTGATTAAGCTTGGCTTGCCTAGCTCCTCATAGTAGGCGTCATCACGACCCTCGAAGGTGGGAAATTCGGGTCGTGACAAGTTGGTATCAGAGCTCTAGGTTACATAGGTCTCAAAACTCACGGACAAACTTGGTAGAGTCTGAGGGATCGGTACGGAGACGTCTATATTTATCCCCAGAGGCTGCAGAGTTAGGAAAAACTTCACATTTGATCTTTCTTGTCGTGCGGTTCTGTTTCTCAACCACCGATTGAATTTCTACTCTGTTCTTTCGCAGATGGCGAGAACACGCGCTTCCTGATCTACTGCTCAGCAGTCCTAGCCCCGAGGAGCAGCCCCAGAGGCGGAGCCTCGGGTTGAGCTTGAGGAGGAGGTTCCAGCCGCAGCAGTTCCGGTGGGCCCAGTTTAGGTCCCCAGAGGGGTTCATTGCCACCCCAGTTCTTCAGGACGCTCTAATCCGATTGGTAGGCCTCATAGAGGGTGTCATTCGAGCAGGTTTGCTTCCAGCGGTTCAGCCAGCGGTGGCAGGTCAGCCGGGTATAGTGGCTCAGGCCGGGGGTGAGATCGCTTTTCAGGAGGCGGCCAATGTGGGCCGTAGAGTTGAGATAGTTCTGCCACAGGGAGGTGGTCATGGGTCAGATAAGAGGCCCCGTCATGTAGGCAGATTCAGTGGTACCTCGTCAGGAGGTAGAGGTTCTTGTGGTAGAAGCCATCCTTACAGGCCCTTTCAGTCAGCTCTCCAGGTCATTCATGGTACTTCAGGTGGTCATTCAGGTCGACAGGGTCAGCCTCAGTTTCCGCAGCTACAGTAGTCGCGTGGATGTTATTTGTGTGGCGAGTATGGTCATCTCAGGAGGTCTTGCCTTAGGTTGAGGGGTGCTCAGCCGCAGCAGCCGGGTTCTTGCCACGCTTGTGGCGACACGCGACACATTGTCAGATATGGCCCCTGAGTTTATGGCAGCTCTCAGCATCAGAGTTCTCGTGCTATGGTTCAGGCACCAGGGATTCCACAGCCTGCCCAGCCAGCTAGAGGTGGTGCCAGAGGTCATGGAGGTAGAGGTAGAGGACATAGAGGTGCAGCTCAGACCGCCAGAGGTAGAGGCCAGCCAGCAGCCGATCGTCCCAGAGATATGGTTCAGGGAGGTGGGACCTAGCCCCGATGTTATGCTCTTCCAGCCAGGCCAGAGGCCGAGTCATCAGACGATGTCATTACAGGTACTATTCTAGTCTGTGATATAGATGCTTCAATGCTATTTGACCCAGGGTCTACGTATTCGTACGTGTCATCCTATTTTGCACCGTACCTGGTTATGCCTAGTGATGCATTGAGTATTCTTGTTTATGTGTATGTACCGGTGGGTGATTCTATAGTGATCGACCGAGTTCATCGTTCCTGTGTTGTAGTGTTTGGGGGTCTTGAGACCCGTGTTGAGTTGTTGCTCTTAGACATGGTGGATTTCGACGTTATATTAGGGATGGATAAGTTGTCCTCGTATCATGCTATCTTGGATTGCCATGCCAAGACCGTGACCTTAGCTTTATCAGATTTGCCCCATTTGGAGTGGAGAGGGACCCCAAGTCATGCCACCCGTAGTGTTATATCATATGTGAAGGCTCGATGCCTGGTCGAGAAGGGGTGTTTAGCTTATTTGGCGTATGTTCGCGACTCCAGCGTAGAGGTCCCTTCTATTGATTCTCTTCCCATTGTTCGGGAGTTCCCTGAGGTTTTCCCTTCAGACCTGCCGGGTATGCCGCCCAACAGGGATATCGACTTTTGTATTGATCTGACTCCGGGCACTCAGCGCATTTTCATCCTGCTGTATCGCATGGCCTCGCCAAAGTTGAAAGAGTTTAAGGATCAGTTGCAGGATTTGCTTGAGAAGGGTTTCATTAGACCCAGTGTTTCGCCTTGGGGTGCGCCAGTGTTATTTGTGAAGAAAAAGGATGGCTCAATGAGAATGTGTATTGATTACCGGCAATCGATCAAGGTTACAATCAATAATAGGTATCCATTGCCGAGGATTGATGATTGGTTTGATCAGCTTCAGGGTGCCAAGGTATTTTCAAATATGGACTTGCGATCTGGCTACCGTCAGTTGAGGATTAGGGCATCCGATGTCCCTAAGACAGCTTTCCGCACTCGGTACGGGCATTATGAGTTCTTGGTTATGTCATTCGGGTTGACAAATGCCCCAGCAGCTTTCATGGACTTGATGAACCGAGTGTTCAGGCCTTATTTGGATTCGTTCGTGATAGTCTTCATGATGATATTTTGATATATTCCCCGCAGTCGAGAGGAGCACGAGCAGCATCTTAGAGTGGTTCTTCAGAGTTTGAGGGATAGTCAGTTGTACGCTAAGTTTCCGAAGTGTGAGTTCTGGTTGAGTTCAGTTGCATTCCTGGGTCATGTTGTGTCAGCAGAGAGTATCCAGGTTGACCCAGAAGGGTGCCCAGTTCAGATGGTCGGACGAGTGCGAGGCGAGCTTTCGGAAGCTCAAGATAGCTTGGACTACGGCACCGGTGTTGGTTTTGCCCATAGGTTCCGGGCCTTATACAGTTTATTGTGGTGCATCTCGTATTGGACTTGGTGCAGTAATGATGCAGGATGGAAAGGCAATTGCCTATGCTTCGCGGCAGTTGAAGATTCATGAGAAGAACTATCCGGTTCATGATTTGGAGTTGGCAACCATAGTTCACGCATTGAAGATTTGGAGGCATTATCTGTATGGCGTGGCATGTGAGGTGTTCACTGATCACAAGAGTCTTCAGTATTTGTTCAAGCAAAAGGAGTTGAATTTGAGGCAGAGGAGGTGGTTGGAGTTGTTGAAGGATTATGACATCACCATTCTATATCAACTAGGGAAGGCCAATGTGGTGACCGATGCATTGAGTAGGAAGTTAGCCAGTATGGGCAGTCTTGCTTATATTCCGGTCGGTGAGAGGCCGCTTGCTTTGGATGTTCAGGCTTTAGCCAATCAGTTCGTGAGACTGGATGTTTCTGAGCCCAGTCGTGTGTTAGCTTGCACGGTTGCTCGTTCTTCATTATTGGAGCGTATCTGTGATCGGCAGTTTGATGATCCCCATTTGTGTGTCCTTAGAGACACGGTGCAGCGAGGAGGTGCCAAGCAGGTTACCTTAGATGCGGATGGAGTTTTTTGATTGCAGGGGCGAGTTTGTGTGCCTAATGTGGATGGGCTTCAAGAGTTGATTCTAGAGAAGGCCCATAGTTCCCGGTACTCTATTCATCCGGGCGCCGCGAAGATGTATCAGGATTTGCGGCAGCATTATTGGTGGCTTAGGATGAAGAAGGATATTGTAGCATATGGGGCTCGTTGTTTGAATTGTCAGCAGGTTAAGTACGAGCATCAAAGGCCTGGTGGTGTATTTCAGCGGATTGAGCTTCCTGAGTGGAATGGGAGCGGATTACTATGTACTTTGTTACTAGACTTCCGCTGACTCGGAAGAAGTTCGATGCGATATGGGTTATTGTTGATAGGCTAACCAAGTCAGCACATTTCATTCCTGTGGCAGTCTCATATTCTTCTAAGAGGTTGGCTGAGATCTACATTCAGGAGATTGTTCGCCTTCATGGTATGCCCGTATCTATCATTTCGGACCGGGGTATGCAGTTTACCTCGCGCTTCTGGAGAGCAGTTCAGTGAGAGATGGGCACACGGGTCGAGTTGAGCACATCATTTCATCCCCAGACGGACGGTCAGTCCGAGCAGACTATTCAGATTCTAGAGGATATGCTCCGGGCTTGTGTTATTGATTTTGGAGGCTCGTGGGATCAGTTCTTGCCTTTAGCGGAGTTTGCCTACAACAACAGCTACCAGTCGAGCATCCAGATGGCTCCTTATGAGGCTTTATATGGTAGGCGGTGTCGGTCTCCGATTGGGTGGTTTGAGCCGGAAGAGGCTCGGTTGATAGGTACGGATTTGGTTCAGGAGGCCTTGGACAAGGTCAAGATCATTTAGGATAGGCTTCGTTCGGCTCAGACCAGGCAAAAGAGCTATGCAGATCGTAAGGTTCGAGATGTAGCTTTCATGGTTGGTGAGCGAGTATTGCTCCGAGTGTCGCCCATGAAGGGCGTGATTAGATTTGGGAAGAAGGGCAAGCTTAGCCCTAGGTTCATTGGTCCGTTTGAGATTCTTGATCGAGTGGGAGAGGTGGCTTATAGACTTGCATTGCCGCCCAGCTTATCAGCCGTGCATCCAATTTTTCATGTATCCATGCTTCGGAGGTATCACAGCGATCCAGCCCACGTGTTAGATTTCAGCATTGTCCAGTTGGACAGGGATTTATCTTATGAGGAGCAGTCGGTAGCTATTCTAGATCGGTAGGTTCGTCAGTTGAGATCCAAGAGTTTCCCTCTGTTCGTGTTCAGTGGAGAGGTCAGCCCCCTGAGGCATCGACCTGGGAGTCCGAGTCTGATATGCGGAGCCGTTATCCTCATCTATTTCCCGACTCAGGTACTTCATTCTTTTGTCCGTTCGAGGACGAACGGTTGTTTTAGAGGCGGAGAATGTGACGACCCAAAGGGGTCATCACCTATTTTCTTATTCATTTCGTGCTTCAGAGGCCTCGAAAACCTCATTTAAGGTTGCCTCGATTTGCGTGCGCAGTCCGGGCGCGTAGCCGGAAAGCTTAAATATCACTACTGGAAATTGAAGCTATGGCAACCCTTCGAAAACCATTGCAATAGATCTGCTAACCGTCCTTATAGGGCTATTGGGACGGATGTTGACCCGTTTCGGGATTCAGCGTTACAATAGGTCTATTGGAACGGTTGTTTGCAACGGTTCATAAACCGTCTCCATAGATAGGGATATTGTAACGGTTTTGGATTGCTACCTTGTTCTATCTACAGGAACGGTTTATTTTCTATTGGGACGGTTATAAACCGTCCTGGTAAACTAATACAGCTGATTTTTTTAAGGCTGTTGCAACGGTTTTCATGATATGTTGCAACGGTTTTCATGGTATATTGGAACAATTATCAGTACTCTATTGCAACGGATATTATAACTTATTGGAACAGTTATTAGGGGTTGCTCTTATTATTTGCTAGGTCTATTGGAACGGTTATATTCTCTATTGCAACAAATTATAATTTCTGATATTTATGGAAGCAAAATGAGAAATAGTTTCCTATTCTATGAAATTGTTTACACCATATCCAAGTAGCATTATCATGTACAAAAATAAAATATGGATACAATGTTTGGTCAAATAATTCAAAACTCAAAATAGTTGAGTTTGCATACAAAAAGTTCTAAACTAAAATATCCTTAAACATAATAATAAAGCCTAACAACAATCAACAACAACACTCAAGTAAGGTCTTCGTCACTGCTTTCATCCGCAATCACTGCACCTACAAAAGATAATGAGAAATAATTAAATAACATTTTTAAGATAATTGAATCATAAAGTAATTGAATGACCAATTGATATTAACTCGAAAATTTTTATTCTCTCTAAATTCTTAAATTTTTCGGGAGTTTCCTTTGTAAATATGACTATCCCAAAATTTTCAACCTGCTCAAAACATCATTTGCAAATACAACTAGCAGAACCTAATATCCATCCTTACATCAACTATCGATGTGCCATCCACAATATTATCAACAGGGCATGGCCAACTGCACCTAATAACACTGGTCAGCCTAATATTTAGTTCATGATAAGAAAGAAAGATGAAGTTTTAGGAGTACTTAAGTCCTTAATTAAAGTTTTATAAGTTCAGAAAGGAAGATACAGAAAATAGAAGAGTTTTTAGCTAAAACTGTCCCTTATCTTTAGCTATAGATCTAACTTTGTCCTTTATATATCACCTTGAGCACTAATCGTCCTTTAACTTTATTAAAGTTGAGCACTTTTAGTCTATTTAACAGAATACCAAATAGAAACTTTAAAACTAACGGTTGGTTTCACTGAGACCTTGATAAAGTGAACATATAGTCCTCATATTCTGCAGAACCACATCTAGTGAACCATATTTTTCAGAACTAATGAATTCTTTTATGTCATTGTGTTTTACAAATTTTAGATGCGATGTTAGATGATTTTTCTAAGGTTAATTAGTGTATTCTACAGTCACAAGCAATTCCAGAGTATATATACAACATATATTCGTTGCTTGATATAAAATTCATTGGAGAACAAAGGTCATCCACCATTCCTCGTTGGGGAGGGGCTGGAATATTTATAGATGCAGAAAATAATTTTCTTCATTCCCTTTGCTTTTAATCAAACATAGTTAGAAGAATATTAGTCCAGAAGGCAAAGTTAGAGCTTCTGCTGAAGACAAAGTAGTCATTTGAGAAATCAATCCGCATACTACCAATTTAATTTTCTTACTGAAAGTCCATAAATACAAACGACTAGACATTTTCCTCCTATACTCTGTTCCATTTATTTGTGACATTATCGATACTACTGCAGAAACCATACTTGGAGGGTGATGTTCCCTCAAGACGGCAAAAAAGTTTTTGAACAATTTTTTAACCAAATCCGATATCTAGCATTATCAAACAAAACCTCAGTTTTTGCAACAGTCTCTAACAGTTGTACCCTCAAAGCGTAATAATACAAAAATCTACCCCCATCGTTAATTGTTCAAATAGTTCAAACATCTGTGAAATGAATGCTATCTATCCACTGTCATTCCAGCTAAGTTAAATCATATTCATATATAAGGAAGTTTGATAATATGGATGAAGATAGTGAGAACATCTCCAGAACAGCAGCAGATAAAATACGCACATGAATTCTAAAGGTCAAACTAGAATACGGCCAAAGGTCTTATGGCTTTGCTAAGGAGATGTGATCGGTCTAGCCTGAATAAAGGGATGAACTGTTCTTTAATAGTTCACTCTGGGAGCAAGTGATTACAGATTGGGAGATAGAAATTCTATTAACATTTAATTAGAATCAGATCTAAACGAACCTGTAATAGACTGTTGGGGAGAAATTCAGTAATTAAAGCTTCCACCAATCGTGTAGAGGGACCAGATTAGACTAAAATCAGAATGGGTTTTGATGACTCAAGGTTAAGAGTCTCAATGATTGCACTCTAGTGTTTTGCTACTTCAGTTTTTCACATCTCAGATTTTATTAAGTAGTTGCCACTAGCACTGCTTTTGATTCAGATCATTCCAACCAATAACATGTACTGATGTACATATCAACTTTAATATAAAGATAAATTAACCCCTACACATATTGAAAGCTGGATAGAAAGCTTACCGAAACCAATGCTAGCATTATAGGCATCTGAAACCAGTCGTGTATGTTGTATCTTCATTTCATAATAGCTCCTTGCTAGTCCAGAATGGCCCTCCTTGCAAAATAGTTGACCATAAGATAAAAGTACATGCACTTGAAAAATTAATTACTGAAGAATTGGTTGCCAGTAATTTACTCAACTTTAATTTGAATACTTAATACGCAACCACCGCAAAAGTCTAGGCAATCTTTAAAACAAACTAGTTATACAGTTGCCATACATGATGCTAAAGGTTTCATTAATTAAGGCAAATCAAACTTCATGAAAAATGAAAACAGAAACAAAAGATTATACCTTATTCGAGGTTCTCAGTGTTGAATATGGCAAATGGAGTTCAAAGGCCAAAGGTCATACGCAAGAACTGAAAATTTAAAACAAAAGTTGTTTGGATATTATAAAAGCTTCGAATGAAACAAACTAAGCTTTATAACATATTAAAATAGCTTCATGTATCAGACTATAGTTTTAAGTACTTAGCATATTACAAAAGCTTGGAACTGAAACAAACTAAAAACTCCAAGAGCATACACAAGAACAAAAAATTGATTTCCTTCTGCCTTTCAAGCATAGAATAACAATTTTTTCCAACTAATTAGAGAACAAGTTAGTAACTGGATCTTTGAGTTACTATATAAGATACTAGCTATTAGTCACTAATTTTAATCTGATTAAAAATTGAACAACGCCGGTGCACACAAGTTAATTAGACGAATTGAGACTAAAGTACATTTTTGGATTCCAACTTCATACCGATAAGTGCAATATAGTATTCCAACCTCATAACCATATATTTAAAATGTAACATTTGGAATTGCTATGTGAATCCGTCTATGTGCCTTGCGGCAGATTACCCTCTTCACTAAGTAATTTCTAACAAACTTCATTACATGCTTTTCCCAGAATGTTTTTTCCTACTCTTCAAGTAGCATAGATTTCATGCTCAGAACATCCTTAACATAAAAATCTAACATCTTTCTTAAGCCAGTGGGTACCAATTTTTATTCGGGATACCTTTCGAAACTTATATATATCGCCCCTTTTATTTATTTATTTATGTAAAGTTGAAGGTACCATATAATTTTCAGTTGTTAAGCCATGGCCACGCCAGTGAAAAACTGCATTGCGCCAGAGCAAGGAGAGACAGAGCAAGGAGAGACAGAGCAGTCGCCAAGCGATTTCATTGCTCCAGAACCACATTTCTCTTTGTGTTCATCGATCAATATTTGTGTGCAACGACACTTCGTACGACAAAATGCCTTCTCCCCTCTGTAAATATTGAAAGGAAAGAAGTTGTTATTCTATGCTTGAAAGGCACAAGTATAAGAAGTTGTTATTCCTATGATGCCAAAAACAATTAGCGCACTCTTTAAAAGGGCATAATATTTTATTTCCTTGGGAAGCTCATTCAAATGCTTTATCAAAAAGTTTATTCACTCTTTGTATGTACTCATCAGTTGACCTTCGAAGGTCCATTCATCTTTTATCTCCGTTATCCATTAAATTAGTTTTATCTTATATGGCACCACAACAACCAGTATAAAATTGGCTTATTACTCTTAATAAAAAAAATCAGATAATAAGAAAGATAGAAAAAAAAGCCACTTAGAAAAAGTCAATACTTAACCCCCAACTAAACCCCAATCAACTTATCTGTATGAACTAGTTGTTTTAACAATGGTTTAATTTTCCGAATCATTACCTTTAAAAAGATTTAAACATGAAATTAATCTATTTTCAACAGCCCTTTCATCTATCAAAATCCACCCACTAAACCCCCAATTTTACAAACTAGAAACCACAAAATTTAGCATACACTACAAACAAGGGACAGAGTAAATTAACGGATTTATCAGAATCTTACCAGAGAAAGAAAACATAAGAAGAAGTGAAACAATTATCCGACGAAACAATAGCGAACATCGAACAACCACAGAAAATATCGAACAAAGGAAAAATACCGACAACCTACATCTGAGATTCCCTTATATTAGTCGAAATGGTTGTCCTTCGTCGGAATAGATCTTCCTTCGTCGGAGCAAGCTGCACAGTTCGCCGATGACGATTTTTTCTAGGTTTAAGACTATGAGAGAGAGAGAGAGGCGAAAGGGCTGATGATGAGATGACAGAGAGATGAAATGCGTTTTCTAACTTTACAAAATAAATTAAAGACTTAGTATAAAAATTTGGTGGGGTCATCTATTATTTTTTTGATTTTTTAATAAATATGTAGGAGGGAAAGTAGGGAGGGAAAAATAAACCATCCCAATATATATTTTATTTCACCAAACCGTTCACATAAATAACACTATTGTATCGCCTTTATAAATTGTCTTCATACATTTATTTATGGCGACGGTTACAGTGCTATTGGAACGGTTTTGCTTCATAAGTGTCCCAAAAGCCCTATGACTCTATTGGGACGATTAAAACCGTTCCAATACATAATTTATTGTAACAGTTCTCTAACCGTTACAAAATAACCGTTCCATTAGAACCATTTTTTAGTAGTGTATGAATTCTGTGTGAAAAACGCTAAATTTTGATATTAATATGAATATATTTGACTTCGGTCAATATTTTTGGTAAACGGATCCAGACCCATGATTTGATGGTCCCGGAGGGTCCGTAGAAAAATATGGGACTCGAGCATATGCCCGGAGTCGAATTCCGAGGTCTAGAGCCCGAGTAATGAATTTTTCTGTGAAATTGTTTTTCTGAAATTATTAAGGAAATTGGAAATAAAATTTGATTAAAAGACTGTGATATCGGGCTCGTATTTTGGTTTCGATGCCCGGTACAAGTCTTATATATGGTTTAAGCGCTTTATGTAAAATTTGGTTGAAGTTGGACGTCGTTTGACGTGTTTCGGACTTAAAATGAAAATTTGATGCTTTATGAAAATTTCAAGGAAAACCATGAGTTTTGAGGCTTGATTTGATGTATATGATGTTATTTTGGCGATTTGATCGCACAGATAAGTCCGTAGGATGTTTTTGAGGTTGTGTGTATATTTGGTTAGGAGCCCCGAGGGCTCGGGAGTGTTTCGGAGGTGTTCCGGGAGGTTTTAGAACTTAGTGAAATTGCAGAAAATCTGCAACAGGTGCACGGTAAATTCCTTCATCGCGTTCGCGGTATCTCCTTCGGGTTCGCGAAGCTTCAGATTCCTCCATCCTTCGCATTCACATCCCTTCACCGCGATCGCGTAGAGTTATCGAGTTTCGAGGGCCCATCCCTCCTTCCTTCTTCACGTTCGCGATGGCTGGACCGCGTTCGCATAGCTCTCCAGCCCCCTTCCCATCGCGTTTTGCATATAGGCCAACGCGTTTGCGTAGGCCAAACTCCTTGGACCCCAGTATTTCCTCCTTCGCGTTCGCACCCCTACTCCCGCGAACGCGATGCCTGTCTGACCCTACTCATCGCGAACGCGAACCCCATGTCGCGAACGCATAGAGTATTTTCACCTAGCGATTTTTAAGTCATAAAAACAGAACAGTGACGGGTTTTATTCAAAAAATACACAAACCATTTCTTCTCCAAAGCTTCTAGGCGATTGTTAGGGCATTTCTTCATCAAAGCTTCTTGGGTAAGTATTGTTTAACTTGTCTCCTTCATTTTCCATCATCATTTATCAAATTCCTAAGCTCAAATCATGTAATCTAGGGTTGAAATTGGGGAAAATGGGTAGAGTTAGGGCTTTTCAATTTTTCTTGATTTAGACCTCGTTTTGGGGTCGAATTTGAAAGCAAATTGTATATTCGGGCTCATAGGAGAATGGGTGATATGAATTTGGTTCGAACCTCGTGTTTTGACCAAGCGGGCCCGGGGTCGATTTTTGGAATTTTGAGAAGAAAGCTTAGAAATCCAAATTTATGAATTGGGTTCATATATTGATACTGTGGAATCATTATTGTATAGATTTGATTGAGTGGGAGCCGAGTTCGAGAGGAAAAGCGGTAATTGAGGATTGAATTGGCCATGGAAGTTCGAGGTAAGTGTTTGGTCTAACCTTAGCTTGAGGGAATAGGAGTTGAGTGTTGTTTGCTACTTGCTAATTGTCGAGTACGGTGCATAGGCATGGTGACGAGTATCTATACATTGGTGTCTAGCATGACCGTGAGTCCTTAAAATGCGATTATCATGATTTGTTGAAATTTCCATGCTTAACTGAGAATTCCTATATATTGTAAAGAATGTATGAAAGACATTATGATTATTTGATTCTCCGGAGCATTGGCTCGAATGATGAAGTGAATTATAATGTAAGATACGAAAGAAAGAGATGGCTATTGGTTATTCCCTCGCCGGGTCGTTTTGTTGGTTGTTGTCTTTCTCCCTTGTCGGGATATTGAGTTTATTGATATTGTTCCCTTGCCGGGATCTGACTGCTTTATTGTATTCCCTTGCCGGGATTTTTTTTTGCCATTGTTTGTTTGCTTTTTTGCCCCGTATTTGTGACCGTTGTTCGGATGAGAAAGAATGATATTGGTGGATCCGGTTGCATGCCGCAACAGTGATAAATGATATGGATCGGGTTGCACGCCGCAACAATGCTAAATGATATTTGAGGGTTGGGTTGCACGCCGCAACAATGATATTTGAGGGTCGGGTTGCACGTCGCAACAATGATATTGAGGATCGGGTTGCACGCCGCAACAATGATATTTGAGGGTCGGGTTTCACGCCGCAACAATGATATTGAGGATCGGGTTGCACGCCGCAACAGTTGCTGATTCAAGTGTGTTTAGTTGGAGTATTCGTTTCTTGATTCGTTGTAAATGCTTTGGCTGCTTCTACCTTTATATTGTGCTTTCCTAATTGTAACTGTTGCCTCCCCATAACATGTTCCCCCTTCCGTTATTGACTGTTTACTTCCCGTATTTCTTTCCGTCGTATGTATATATTTGAACTGCACAGGTTTATCTGGTAGTCTGGTCCTAGCCTCGTCACTACTTCGCCGAGGTTAGGCTAGGCACTTACCAGCACATGGGGTCGGTTGTGCTGATGCTACACTCTGTGCTCTTTTTCACAGATCCAAGTTTTGGTCAGCAGCTCCAGTAGCGTGGGTGCAAGTTTCCAGTCCAGCGAGACACCGAGGTAGCCTTGCAGGCGTCCGCAGGCCCGGCGTCTCCCCTATCCTTATATTTGACTGTTATCTCATTGTATCCGAGACAAAACAGAGATGTTTCTTTCAGACCTTGTATTTAGTATTCTTAGATGTTCGTGAGTATGTGACTCCAGTTCTTGGGTAGAGATTCATGTTGGAAACTCCGAATTTTATTCAGTTATTTGAAATTTAAGACTTCTGCTTATGAATTTAGTTCTGTTGCCTTTATTTTAATGTTGTTAATTATTAAAAAGGAATAGGTGCTTAATAGAAAGTGATTAAGCTTGGCTTGCCTAGCTCCTACTAGTAGGCGCCATCACGACCCCCGAAGGTGGGAAATCCGGGTCGTGACATGCACTCTGTTCATCTCTTCTTCCCAACCTTTTAAAGAAGTAATCTTTTCTTAACTCTTTTTTCTTTAACCTCACCCTGGCCACGGTTAAACATATATACCCATTTTTTGTTAATTTTGGGTTTGGCTTAACCGGTTTCTCCTAGGAATTTATAGGTTAATCCATCAAAATTATTAAAAAATTGGAAAGATAACCATATACTAAGAGTGATGTCTAGTTATTTACAAACTAATAATTGTGGAATAGTAAACATAAAACTGTACATAATAACATAAAACTGTAAACAGGGGTAATATCCAGAAACATAATTTAGATAAAATAAGTAACTTACATGTTTACAGGAGAGAGATTTCCCTTTCGGGAAACCCAAAAAGTTTACTGGACTTGGGAATTAAGATCTGGCACACACAAGCATAATGATTTATTTATTTTACAAACTCGAGATAGATAGTACTAAGGCATACATAAGGAAATATTTTACAAGGTATATGACAAGATGTTTGGAGGATGGTGGGTGATGAAGGAGAGTATTTTGGTGGCTTGGCTTTCTTCAGAGTGTTTTCTCTTCTTCCTTCTTTCCCTTTTTATAGCTAAATTTTTGAGACGGATTCCAAAATGGACTTCAAACCTTTCGAGAAATCTTTCTTGTCTAGCCTTGTAGGGTACTTCATTGGGCCCCATCTTCATATGGCTTAGGCAGGGATTTCCTTAGTATTTGTAACTATTTCTTCCACTCAAAATTCAGCTTGTCTTGTAGTACTTCCTTTTGTCACATCTTCTTTATGTCACTTCTTCTTTTTCAATTGTCTCCCGAATTATTGCTCTTTGTCTTTATTGCTCTTATTTTCCTCTAACTGAGACCTTGCTTCCTTTTACGTGTCTAAGTTATGTAGAGCTATTGAATCAAAACTCATTCCTGAATCATCTTCGTATGGATCTTGGGCATCTTGATAATTTAAGTTGTCTTCATCTTCGTGATTATCATCTTCCCCTGAGCTTTGAGACCTTTCTGGACTTGGATTAAAACTGGGACTTTTAATCATATGTTTGTCTTGCTTTTCTTTTTCTTGAAAGAAATTTTCTAATGTCTGTTTAATTATGCTTTCTATTTTCTCATTTTTTTTCTTTTTAGAAATTATACCCTTCTTTTTTAATGCTTCTCCCTGTGTTAGTGTTCTAGGTAGTCTTCGTCTTGATGAACCTTCATCTTCACTTTTTGGCAAAGTGACAGCCATAAACGGATTTGATGTGTCTTTACCAGTTACCGTTTGAACCGGACTAGCTGTATCATTATCCGATACTGTAGATTTTGCTGCATTCATTGGGGAATGTACACCCTTCTCATCCATTTTTTCTTGAGATGGAGAACTCTGTTTTGGACTACTCATCTTTGTGTCTTGTTGAGATATAACTTGAGTCTGGGACTGTGTCAATTCAAATTTTAACGCATGTATTCTCTGTTCTAGTACCTTCACTTGCTCCATAAGTCTTGTTTTTTCCTGTGCCAAGATTTCATTCTTCTGGTTTATTCGTTTGAAGGCTTCCGTCATTGATGAGCAATGATCACATAATATTATCTTATCGTTGTCCTTTTGGATGTTATATTGGGGAATTTTTTTTTGGGTTTTGTCTAAGTGCTGAGGAGATATAGTAGTTTGGTCCTAGTATTCCTCTTGCATAGTCTAATGCTTCAGTGAAGTCATTGAAACCTTTAAAAAGTGGTTTTTCTATATTTTTAATAGAGTCTAGTACTTCTAACCATGTCTGAAAAATGCCATTTGTCTTACCATGTATAACTACATAGTATTTAAATCTTTTTTCTTGGTTTTTGTCTGTAAAATACTGTCCTAAGGCATTAAGAGCCGCTATAACATATTTAATGTCTTTTTTATTATATGCTATCCATAAGTTATCAATAAAACATCTTTGAGGTCTATCTATGACACATTCTGGTAATACTCTAAACGATATGTTTGATGGTGGAAAAAATATTAAATTATGCTTTCCAAAACTTATTCTATCCATATGAGTTTGTTCTGCAAGAGATTGTGGCTTAAAATGAAGTTTACCTAATACTGTCTGCAAGTATTTGTCTGAGAGTGAGGCTTGAATGCCCTTCCCTTTGTCTTCAGTCTTGGGAACTGTTGGTCTCATGCTGTACATGTAAAATATTTATTAATTAACAGTAATTTTAAGCCTGCTTAACTGATCTGCTAAATTATTATCTTTTTCTTTAATATGTTCAAAAACCAAATTATATATTGATATAGTATCAATAAAATTTAACCATCTTCTTCTACTACTACTCTTTGCATTTATCTTTTGGTGAAACTTAACTATAGCTTCACAGTCGGTTCTAATTGTTACTTCTTGTTTATTCAATATGTATAGTTTAAAACTATTTAATCCGTATATTAAAGCTAAAATTTCTGCATCTATACTACTCATATTTCCTTTTTCTCTATATTTACCACTTTGGTAAGCACATATTTTTTCTGTATTCTTATCACTATATTTATTTGGTTTTGCCTTCAAAACTGCTCCCCATCCTTCAAAACTCTCGTCTGTTTCTATAATTAAATAGTCTGTTTCTAATGGCATATTTAAATCAGGTAGTATTTTTATTTTTCTTTGATTTTTTGTACTATTTAATGTCTTCTATGTTGAAATATTTTTGTCCTGTAGAGCCTGTTTTAGCATATAGTGGTCCTGACTATTTTCCTAAATCTTTATATATTT